>NC_056728.1:343307051-343344551 GCF_019279795.1 Protopterus annectens | reverse complement strand
TTTGCTCCTATGAGGGAAGCTTCAGTATTACAACATCCCCAAAGAAGTGTGAAGTGATATTTGCCCAACTAGTAAGAGATAATTTATTACAAGGAGAGAAGTGGTGCTATCATTTACTAAGAGAAAAATGCACCAGGACACAAATGGTATGACTCAAATGATCATTATTGTCAGAAACTGAAAATTTTTTTTTTTATTATGTCTTATTCTACTAATGTCCATGCATTGTTTAAGTGGCTAAAATTATAAAATAATAATTTCTTCTACCTCAAAATAGCCTGATGTGGGCTACTATGCTGACATTATTTATTTATTTGTGTCCATTGGGTCTTACCCATTGGCTTCTCCTCCTTTGCCAAATCACACGATTTAGTTCTCTGTTATGGGTGTGTCCCATTAATTTCCTGGTTGGAAGGCTTAATCATCCCAGTTTGTTACCCAGGACAGGCAAAAGCTAGGAAGTAGTAAAACACCAAACTGCTGAACCTGGTGAATTTTGTTGCTCTCCCCTCGGAGTTCCTAACCCTTGTGGTGTCGCTCTAGAGGTCTGATAGTGCTGCTGACCATAGAGACTATGCATTGAGGCCTCTGCCAACATGCTGATCCCTGGCCCCTATGATATGCATGCTCTGTGAGTGGTACATGCAGTGCTCCCTGTAGGTGTCACTTACACAGTGAGCAAGACCCATCCCCCCTCCCTGCAGGATAAATGAGCTGACTTAACCCATTGCTTACTCTCCCACATCACTTCTGCAGTGCTGACACAGGTCATCTGGGTCACAGTTAGGGTTTCCTCCCCCTGCATAGTGACAGCAGAGACATGAGTGGACTCTAAGTTACCAAAAAAGGACATCTTCTTGGCATTTCATTTGCTTCACCATGTTTTCTACGAGCTCTTTTAATGGGAGTACTCTGAATTATTGAAGAATCTGTTTAAGGAGTAGATGTACATTTTATAATCATTTATAATATTGTTTTACATTTTTTTTTGCAATTTTTAAACAAAATTAATTCATCCCATTTAGTTTTAAACACAGAGTGACTAACTGAGTTACTTTTGTGACAGAATAAGTATTTTTTTAGCTAAAGTACCTTAATCCTGTTGCATATCTCTCAACATCTAAAAACAAGAACCCTGGGCAAAGTCAAAAATTACGTTAGGATAAAGGCCCAAAACCAGGGACAAGTTTTAAGTGTTGCTATGATAAACTTACAAAGTTGTTAAAATAACAGGTTTTTGCATTAGCATGCATTTTTCTGAAGGATATGAAGTTTGAAACTCAAATGTATGTCATTATTTACTAACTGCAATACTTAACAGTTTTCCAGAAAACCACAAATTTTATAAGGAACAGACCAAAATTATGATGCAAAAATCTATACCTTCTGCAAAAATCTGGAGAGTTGAGATACCCATGCGGTTAGTGTTTAAGCTGGCGATTTAAGTTTCCTGTTTTTTTTTTTGTCTAAGCTGTTGACTCTACAGTGATGCAGTGCCAAGTTACCTATGTATAGCAACAGATGCTATGCAATGCTACATAATATACCAATAACCTGAATAAACCTATATACCCAGAGATTCAGTGGGTTTATTAACCCACTGTAAGAGAAATAAGGCATGCTTAATATCACCTTACTTTGTGAACATTTTCTGGAAAAAAATGTTAAATGCAATACACAGTTAGATGCAGAAACCCAGGATACAGATTCACAAAGAAAGTATTGCAGCATTGTGCACCAAGGAAGCTGAGCATCACAGATAAACCTTGTCCACACAAAGGGGAACAGATAACTTATATTTTGACAGTACATGACAGGGTGAGGATTATTTTTTAAGGAGGAAAATGCACTCTAGGAAGAGGAAAATGTGTTAAAGCTATGTTTCTGTTTAACTAATAATGCAGCAGATATGAAATCAGACTTTACTTTGAAACAAAGAAATCTAATTCATATAAAGTACTGTTGAGAAGTATTTTTCCATTATCTGTTTTTCCAAGGGGTCAAATGATTTTACCTGTTTTTGTCCAAATTAACTTAATCACCACAGAAAAGAATATGAGAGCTCTTATCAGGTAATAATCAGCTGTGGGGTATAAAATCCCTTACTTCTCAGACAAAGATCTGATGTTGAATGACATACCCCCGGATTCACGAATCCTCCGTGTAAGACTAAATAAGTCTTACTAGGAGGCTGCAGTTGAACGGTATGATGTCAGCGTGCCATGAATATTCATGAGGGCACGCTGACTCAACCCCAAGTCCAACATGGACCGTGCAGGCAAGCAGGGGGTGTGTCTGACTGCCGAGCAGCGTAAAGGTCTATGCCCCTGCAAGTGTGTGAAAAAACAAAATGTCAACACACAAGAGCGAGTCCGCTCAAATGTCCATGTACCCAACATCACACTCCCTGACATTGTAAACCCCCAGCACAGTTATAAAAAGTAAAACATTAATTTTTTTTTTCTAATTCCCAATATAGCTGCTCGTATTTGCGCGTGTGTGCGCGGGTGTGCCCATTGCTTAGCTGCAGTTAGCAATCACGAAATGGAAGAGCATAATAAGGAATGTTTATGCAAATTACACCAAATAGTAATAGCATAGTGGTAGAGCGTTCACACAAAGAGGAGGCATTCGCGGTTCGAGTCCCACAACTCCCTTTCCTATTTTATGTTCCAAATTAGTATATGAAATAACTCCTGACCTATATGATTACATTTTTATTAAAAAGCATTGAAATGCCTTATGTATCAGTGAACAAAATGTATATTTATAAAGGAACCTACATATAGTTGCCCGCAGTTAAGCAACGCTTAACCCAGCGCAGTATAGTTGCCCATAGCTAAATCACACTTTACCCAGTGCAATGTAGTTGCCCATAGCTAAATTGCGCTTTACCCAGCGCAATATAGTTGCCCATAGCTAAATAGTGCTTTACCCAGCGCAATCGGTTTGCGCGGAGGTGCGCGCCGCGGCAACCAGTGCACCGTCGGGCAACATGGAGCAACATAGAGCAAAGTTGCTTAAACACAGCCACACCCCCTAACCTGTCTGGACAGTAGTAAAATAAAAAGCAATGATAAGGTTTGAACCCAGGACACTGTGCACCATAATCAAAGTACTGAACCACTAAAACACGACAGCTTAGGATAAACATCCACTGTTAACATATATATATATAGTAATAAATGTTAGATTAACCATTGCTAAGCAGGTCTGCAGTCAGCCGAGAATATTCAAAAATGGCCAATCACAGAAAAGTGCGGGGAATGCGGCATATTTAAGCTGCATAGGTGGGAATACTCGCCATAACTGATTGTAGCTCCCATCTGCAGTTAGAATGTCCGGTGCTGGAGAGGGTACACACTTTCGAGTGCAACACTGGGGCATCGAGGAGTCAAGATACATGGTTTGGCTCCTAGTCCATCGGCATGAGACTCGACTCCTGCAGGGCCAGTTCCAAGGAACAGAGTATAAGGCAGAGGCTTGGAACCGGTTGGCTCATGAACTCACCAGTGCCACAGGTGTCCCTTGGACTGGTGAGCAGGTCTGTCACCACCATGCAGACCTGAAGAGACAGAAGCAGGACCTTCTGAACCAGTGGATCCAGGAGGCCCGTCATATGCATGATGCCCCACTACTAAGTAGGTAGCCATGGAATGCAGTATGTAAGACAAGCTAATATAGTCTAAATAATGGATAGGTATGTATCAATATCCTTTTATTTACTCCACAGCTGCAGGTGCTTATGCTATGAATCAGCAAGCCTATGCAGATAGGCTGCTAAGGCTGCGCCACCAGGCAGGTTAGTAAATATTCTGCATGTATTGTTAAATGATATATGTGAGTGAGCATGACAAAAGTGTTTTAGCCCAATACTACTACTGCAATAAAATGTCCTGAATAAATCCTCTGCATGTACTGTTATATAACAAACATCAATGAGCCAGAAATAGAGTTTACTAACCCACCAATCAAGGTAAAATAAGTCTGGAATACTATCCCTGCATGTACTGTCATAACATATAAGTGAGCAAGCCTGAAAAAGAGTGTTGTAACTTATCAAGAAAGGTATAATACATCCTGACTATGTCTTCCGTATGCACTGTAATATCAAGTAAAGGAGAGAGCCTGTAGAAAAGAGTGTTCAATGTAATTAATAAAGGTATAAAACTTGGAGTGTGTCTGTGTCACTTACTTTGAAATGTTGTTGTACCCTTGCAATAAATAAATAGTACTGTTGTATTAGGTGCTGTCAACCCACAGTTGTACAGTCCCATAGGAAGTGGATGAAGGAAGTGGCAGTAGCTGTGAAGCATAAAACATTCATTCCATGAATAAATCCTCTGCATGTACTGTTACATATCATAAGTCAGTTAGCCAGAAATAGAGTGTAGTAACCCAAGAATAAAGCAAAAACATGTCTGGAATACTATCTTTGCATGCACTGTCATAGAAAAAAGTGAGTGAGCCTGAAAAACAGTCTTGTAACCTATTAATAAAGGTATAATATGTCCTGAATAGGTCTACTGTATGCAGTGTAATGTCAAATAAAGGAGAGAGCCTGTAGAAAAGAGTTTTAATGTAAATAAGAAAGGTATAATACTTGCAGTGTGTATGTGTCAGTTACTCAGAAATCTTGTTGTAACCCTTGCATTGAAGAAATGTTACTGTTGTATTAAGTGCTGACAAGCCCCAGTAGTGTAGTCCCATATAAAGTGGATGAAGGAAGTGCCAGTAGCTGTGAAGTATGCAACAGTCCTCAACAGTTGTGAAATGGCTGACATGCATAGGTAAATCTGGCACACGAGTAGCCTGTCAAGGTGTTCCCCAGAAATGTTAGTGCGATACCTGAAAAGTAGGGTTGTGTAGAAAACAAGTGAAAAAGGCATGTGAACACATCCAGATGTGCAGATACATAAACAAGTAAATTTAATACAAGTATGTAGCAGTAACATCTGCATCTTGGACAGTTACTATGTCAGATATAGGTCAGGTATATAATGAAGTAGCCAAATCCGTGACGCAACCAAATGCATGTTGCCTAGTGTATGAATATACATGTAGGGGATATACACCTGCAGTCAATAGGAATGTAGTGTACAGTTAAAGTACTAATAAGATGTTAATGGAGGTTTCTTTTTACACCCTACTCCATGTGCATAAACAATGCAATTCCACACCTCAATGGGTATGTCTAATCTCATAACATTTGTTGGGACATATGTCCTATTGTTATATAAAATCTGCATTTACTTTGATGCATGTCCCCTGTTAAAACACCACAATCTTGGTGGCCTTTTGCC
This sequence comes from Protopterus annectens, assembly GCF_019279795.1. Taxonomy (NCBI): domain Eukaryota; kingdom Metazoa; phylum Chordata; order Ceratodontiformes; family Protopteridae; genus Protopterus; species Protopterus annectens. The sequence continues at coordinate 343,339,248 of NC_056728.1, read as the reverse complement.
ACCAATCATCCCTGTATGCTGTTGTAATGTTCACTGTCGTTCAATACATGCATGTGTTATGCTTGTTGTTCAACTGTTGTAAACCTGGTGTGTTGGGATAATGGGAATATTACTGCATGCTGTTACAACTAACTTGGAATGCTATTGTCTATGTTGTAATTAAACACACCTAATCACAGAATGTATGGGAAGGCCGGTCCCAGCGGACCCACCTATCCCTCCTCAGCTGGCAATTGCACCTGGCACCAACAGGTCTGGTGCCCAGCCCAGGCCACCCATCTCCGTTGGTCCTGTGCCACCTTTGGGTGGAAGTGCTGCAGGGGATGGGGCTCACCCCCCCCTGCAAGCTTGGGTGGAGAAGGGCTTCTTGTCACCCTCCGAAGGGTCCGGGTTGTGGTGCATAGGGAGATCCAGCGTTTAGTCACTGATTTCCTACGGCAGCTCGAGGCGAGAGTGGCATGACTCATGGGTGAGCCTGCCCCTCCTATGCAGCCCCAAGCATCGACCCTTGGGTCTGTGAAGGTCCAGTGGTGACTGCCAATGGGTGGGGATCTCAGTCCCACTGTTACCATCTGTGGGCTCATGGGCTTGCGATTTCCAAACATCTGTCCCCGTCAATTGTGTTCACCCACCCCATGTGTCATACTCCGCCCCTGTATGTGTCTTGTTTGTCTTGTCTGTTTACTTACCCAACCTACCATCCCAAATATACCTACTTCCTCTACCTCACTTTCCACTCTCCCCTGAAAAAAAAGGGCAATCTGTACCCACAAAAAAATTACGCCTCATACATAGCTGTCCATTTCGCACACACGTCCGCTGGACATGTAAACTGATAATTATAATTGGCAGTACAACAAACTTTGTTGTCCTCACCCCTCTCTCAGGGGTGGAAGGTTTCAAATTTCACTCCAAATTTGCAACATATGCACAGCTGTTGCTGGTAAAGAAATGGGCAGCTATGGACCTTCCCTACACCCGTCCTGCACATCCCGAGCTTGTTTTCCTACTGTCTTTCCCTCTTTTTGCCCCCTTTTTCACCACTTTCCTATCTCCCCATTTTCTTTTCTTTCAAAGAAATTAGCGCAGGGGTTAGCGGGAGTAAGCATTTTTAAGCAGTAGTAAGCGGGTTTAAGTGAGTGTGCGCATGTGTGCGCTAACCTTAGCATCGCTAAGTGTCACGCAAACCCACGCAAACCCGCTTGCAACTGCTTAAAAGTGCCTTAGTCACTCTAGGTCAGGGCCCTTGTTCTGCTCAGCAGCAAAATAAAATACCTTTGTCAGTCTCGAACCCCAGACCTTGGACACATAAGACTGCATGAAGTACCACTAAGCCACAACAAATATACAATAACTTGGTACTGCAAAAAAATATATCATGCATTACAATGAGTGAATGTAAAGGAAAAATAGGAAGGCCATAACACAAAGCCTGTTCCGTGGATCTTTACCAGCAATTGTTGTGGGATTGCATTACATGAGTGTGATGTGAGAAACAGCCAATCAAGCAGAAAATAATGTTGTAGAGGCACTTTACAACCCCCACACAGTATCATAGCAGCACAAACACTGGCATATCTGAGTAGGGCAGAGGCCATACCTCCTAACTCAGTCAACTTTTCAGGGATGTCCCTGATTGTGAAACATATTTTAGCTGTGTCCCACAGAATCACTCAGAAAAGTACTGACATCAGTCAGAAAGGTGGGCTATTACACAATGAATACTGACAATAATAATAGTAGACACCGCTTGTATGTCATGAAAGGAGTACTAATCCATATGCACTGCTTCACTGAAGTATACACCTACTTTCCCTATTATGTGTAAGGTGTACCTCACTTTCAACTACCTATCCATGACACCATGCAAAGATGTATCTGACTGTTCCATAAGCCTGGCAGAGGCCCAAACACACAGACATATAGGCTATACTGTTGTTACACACTCTGCAAATAGCTTTCTTAGGACCTCCCCAAGCATACCCTTATGTAGGAGTATAACACAGAAATACCAATGGATGTAGCCATGTACTGGTAGCAACTGACTGTAACAATGCCATTGTAACAGTGCTGAAAACACCTGTGAGTTGCACAGACAAAGAATGACAGTGTAACCTCTGGCTACCATCTGGGTAGGTTCACAGGTGGGAACCATGCAGACAGACAGCCTGCCCTGATAAACCCACAGGTACACACCAATCCTGCAAGTCCAGTAAGATAATATTCACACATTAATGCATAATGCTCTCAGTGTGTAAGCCCCCCCCCAATTAAAAGATATTTGTGCGTTTAGGGTCTACCAAGTGTGTAGGTAGGCATACTCAGTACAGGAATTGTCCAGTTGTCCTGCGAACCCTGTGCTAATGTCAACAGTAAAAAACATAAACCCTGCAGAAGTCAGTACATTAATATTCCCAGTATAGTCACATAAATGTTGTGTAAGCATTTGTAGTGGTGAGTAAAACACTGATAGCTCAGTATTGGAAGTGGCAGCAGTCAGGTCTGAATACAACATGTGCATCACTGGCTACACCTCTAGCTTCATTTATAAGACATATACAAACTTTCTGACTTACACAACAGTGTCCACAGCAAACAAGCATGGGCCCCACTCTGGATATCTGAAAGGGCTATGCCTACATACCTTAGCAATTTATATCATTGGGTTGCTATGACAGTGAGTACTGCAATTACCACTCAGCAGGCTGTATGCATTTACTAAATGCTGTGCAACAATTGGTGCAGATACCTATAAAAGCAGATAGCACTTGCTATCCCCACATGCAATCATTACATTGCAAGTTCCACATAGTGAACAACCCCAAGCAGGGGAAAAAAAAAATAAAAAACAACAACAGTATGTTTCTGTACCAAAAAAAAAAAAACATACACAGACATACCTGGAAGGGACATACAGGTATGTAACAGTTTGTAGTTACCGGCAGGTAGTAGATGGTTATGGTTAGTACTGTAGATCCTCTGATACATGCATATGTGGCAGCAGTAGGTATGTATGCACTGATGACATGCATAAGTATTGCCATGGAGAAATTGTTGGGTAGCTGTGTGCAGTGGGACATAAGTGTGACATTTGTAGCTCAGCAGTACATGTCAAACATCTGAGCATGTTATCTATGGTCTGTACAGTACTGTGTTTAATGGCAGTTTTGGGGAGTATTGCAAACACCTAGATAAACTTGGATGTCACAGAGTAAGACATGCATGATAGTCACATAATGTGTAGCTTAGCATTGGCAACCGCTGTAGCAGGCTAGCATAGTAAGTATCATTTGCAGCTATGTATACCCTTGTACTATTACTGTATGCACACATGTGACAACTGTCCGTGTTGAAGCAAGGCCCAACAGGTCATCCGTGAGGTGTATGAACTGACAACAGTGTGGACCTAGTGTCTGTATGGCACACACATATGTCGAGATACATGTGTATCTGATTTATGAGCATCTGAACATGTGCATAGAGCAAGGGACATACTGCAACTGTTTGTGAAGGGCGGACATTTATATGTTGATGCAGGTTGTTATGTGCATATATATATATATATATATATATATATATATATATATATATATATATATATATATATGTGTAGGTTGTAGTGTGTTCAAACAGGACAGCATACAGTGCTGACATATGACATGTGTTGTTCAAATGCCATGGGTATGCTTTGTTAGGTATATAGTCTCCCAGATATGGGGTCCTACTAAACATATATGGGCTGAGAACACCTTCCATGCGTTCTGCACAAGACTGTACAATATCATTACATAACTGTATCCCCCTCAACCTTTGCATAATTGATATTCTCACCATGAAAGGTGGACTGTATATGTGCTGATATGCATATCAATGTGTACACCAGTGGATGTTGAAATGTACGCTCCAGCTGAATGTTGTACATGTATTGCCATCCCTGTTGTTAAAAGCACTATACCCATGAACTAACACATAGGTGGTAGTGTACTCAACACCTAAGGTGTGATAAGAGACTACGGGACACAGGTGGACAGTAGTGTCCCCAATGATGATCACTGTGCCACACTAGTCATGTAAACCTAGTACAGTCCACATGTCATCAGTAAATGTGTATCATCCATGGAAACAGAGGTCAGGGTTCCACTCCACTCATCAGTCATAACACCCATCGTAGAGTACAATGTCCCTGTTGGTATGTACCTCAGAAGACATACACAGTAGATGCCAGACACATACCTCACAAAGAGTATTACCGGATTCCAACAGATGCCCTATACTGACTGTCTTACAAAACCACAGATACACTGTGTCAAATACCGCCTACCCAGAGGCTACCCCTGTCCAACATACAAAGCTATGGCAAACCCACAGGTGTTGGACATGCTCCATGTAAACAGATGGAACACTAGACAAGATACACACTCTACTAATCAACACCTTGTAATGTAAAAAGTAGAACATACTTGATTGGCACATCATCATCACAGACACATACCATACTGTGGAACCAACTACCTATCAACAGCATATGAAGGCCCTCATTAGCAGTCGCCATCAATAACCATGATGATTGCATGTGAGATAGGAAACACAACCCGGTAATCACCCCTGTGGCTCTGCATGACAGGGGCACATGAATCTACATTACGTGTGTATTGTAGTGCAGGGTACCATATGTCTAGGCTTCCATAGGCCCTATGAATAACAGCCTATCAGCTACCTAGGACACGATACACATACGCATGTACCTATTGCAACACATGCTATGTGAGGTTGACTGTGTGTGATGGAGAATGTGTATGTGAATGTGTCAATGATGTGTATATGTGTGATAGCCTAGTGGGAATCTGTGTATACCATGGTATGTAGTGTTGTAGCTCTAATCCCATCAAAAGGTCCGTATGCTATTGCCAGGCAGGAAAATCAGTATGGCATATGTTGTGACGTAGTCCCATGTTGTCGAATGGAGTGTGCCTTTGTAGGCTAAAGCAGTACATGTATGCTTATTGATTGTTAACACTAGTGAATACAAGTCACGTATGGACTGTAGTACTACCTGAAGCTGTATGCCTCAACTGCACAGTATGGTTTAAATCCACATGGCTTGGTAACACACTTTTGTTTGTTACCTGTAGTCCTCACACATCACATACCTCAGGCATGAGGTTATGTATGTGCTGACACACAGTAATGTATGGTACACAGGTAACTGTAATCTGGGTTGCATACCCTTGTGTCTTGTAGGTATGTCTGATGTGTGTGTGGGTATACCTGTAACATGGCCTCAGTGATATGTGTGTCACAGGATATAGGTGCGTATCTGGCAACATGTATAATGTAGTATAGCAGTATGCCACCTATAATGGTGAATGTGCACATATGTTACTGAGGAGTTTGCTATCAACAAGTAGTGTGGTGTACTGCTAGTACTGTAACCATACTGTACAGAGATTTAAATGGATGACAAATGTCTGTATGCATTAGCTTCATATACACCTCCTGTGGCTAGGTGTTGCATTGTGTCACATACAATGTGCCATGTACTGTTGTATAGTCCTACATACTGGTTTCACTTTGTGGCTGTGGAGAACATGGTTTGGTATATAGAATGTGCCAGGCACTGTCAGGCAGTTGTGGTCTTAGCAGTCATATGTGTTATTAAAAGTGTGTATCTGCTGACAGCCAATAGGTTGCTATATATGGCATTTCAATGATGTCTGTACATTAGAATGTTGAGTGTGCAACATGGCTTTTTCACAATTACCTGTGGTAGTGGTGCTGCGGTAGCGTTGTCGCCTCACAGCAAGATGTTGTCCTGTTCGATTCTCAGCTAGAGCGTCTTCTGTGTGGAGGCATGCGTGAATGGGCGTGCCTTCATTGAAGGTTATGCATCAGGGCTGGTAACTCGGCACGTAAAAATCCACTACCAAACATTAGCGGACCGGAGTTCCGCTGTGGCAACCCCTAACTGGGATAAGCCGAAAGACACAACAACTGTTTAATTGTCTTTCAGGGTTATGGCACACAACAGAAAGCCATCCTATACCCCTGAGGAGGAGGAAGTTATCACAGACGCACTCATCCAACATTATAATCTTCTGTTTTCAAGATCCTGCCAGGACCAGCACGGTCGCACTGCACTGTGGCAGGATGTTGTCCATCAGGTGAATGATGTAGGCATGCATAACCGGACTTATGAGCAGGTACGCCATCACTGCAGTGATTTAATCAGACATGTCCGGCAGCATGCCGCCAATGTCCACAGACAACAGCTTGCTACAAGTGGTGGTGCTGCTACACATCCCCCCCTCACCAGAGTGGAAGAGCTGCTCCTCAGCGTGGTGGCTCCTGGCCAACCAGTACAACACACCTATGTCATCATGGAGGCCAGAGTCACCCAGCACAGCGACAACTAGCAAGCAGGTAACATGGCATATCTGTAGACCACTGTTATCCCAAGTGTTATAATATGCATTAATCAGATGTGTACTGTTTATGCAGAATATGTGGAGCCTGGTGTCATGCAATACTGATAATTTGGGACATTATCTGTATGCCTGTGACTGTCACCCCATGTACTACTATATAATTGCAGACTCACAGCAGCAATGCCATAGTTGTTGACACTGACATACTGTCTCATATCCTTGATGGTCCCTCTGGTGTGATAGCAAGACAGCAGACCCATGCTGGTGAATGGGCTACAGTCAATATAGCATATAACACATGCATGTCATAGGAGAGTTGTAGGCCATATACACATGTTAAACACCTACGCATAGTGCATGATCTGCATGTTCTCTGTGTGACTATGCACTTCCCAGTGACATGAGTAGCTGACTCATACACATGCAACACACAGAGCATCACAACCAAGTGGGGTACACTGCAGTGGACATTGTATAGGCATAGTCAATACACATGCACACAACATGCACCACTTTGTCATATGCAGTATGTGTTAATATGATACACATGGCATATGTAGACACCTGCTGTAAGGTCATACTCCAGTATTCCATATGTCATCAACACAGCAGACATACTATACCTGGGGGTAGAGGCCTATCATGGGGCAGTGTGACATGCATCAACACACAACACAGTCATGTTAGGCAATGCTCCATATTGAACACCTGACATGCCCATGCAAGGACTGTCTGTGAACTGTTTAATGTAGCCTAAGTGGGGCAGGTCAGGTACAGCAAGATAGTTGCCAGTGTGACATGCATCAGTGTCCTTGAGTGACCACATGATGCTGCCTGATGATGGCTCATGGTACTACACTACATCCAGTTACAGTACCTGCAGTACTACACATAACATTCATTGTTAGACACCTGACAGTTGTATGCATCCGGACATGGTTTGTATACCTATGAGTGATGGTGCACAGGACATTGGAAAGTGTTTCAGACTTTTAGTGCAATGTTGTGTCCATGTACACATTGTCTACCAGGGTGAGGCCAATCAGTGAACAACACAAATGCATCAGTGACATGTATACTGTTAACTACAAGGACTCTCTACACTCGCACTACATGCTGTCGAGCAACACACATCCTGCATGCTGACACGTGTGAGAGGACTCTTTAGCTTGTGATATTGTACTCCACCATCAACCACTAACGACTATGTTCCATATTGTTGTTGGTGTGTGTGTGTGTGTCAACTTGAATGTGTAGTGTATTAGTGTGCATGTGTTCATGTTTGCATGTGTGCATTTGTTCATGTGCGCATGTGTTCATATGTGCATGTGTGCATGTGTTCATGTGTTCATGTGTGCATGTGTTCATGTGTTCATGTGTGCATGTGTGCATGTGTGCATGTGCTCATGTGTGCGTGTGCATGTGTGCATGTGTTCATGTGTTCATGTGTGCATGTGTGCATGTGTTCATGTGTTCATGTGTTCATGTGTACGTGTGCATGTGTGCATGTGATCATGTGTTCATGTGTGCATGTGTTCATGTGTGCATGTGTGCGAACATCCTGTACAGATGGTAAAGTGTGCTTCCTGTCTCCCTCTCACAGGTGCTGATGTAATGTTGGATGGGTACAGCGGGGAACCTGAGGTCACTGCCACTAATAGTGACCATGATGATACATGTGTAGTGGCACAGGCATGTTTGACAGAGTCTGTCGGTGGTCCACCAATCGACAGTACACAGTACACAGCTTTCCACCCCATCTATGCGCACATACGTACTGCCATTACATCCCTCAACACCAATGGCCTTAGGTGAGGAACAGCATATGGTAGGCATTGACCAGGAAAGTGTGGTATCCATGGCACATGCAACCCCACACAGCAGCCATGCCCAGACACACAGAATGGTACCACATAGGCATATGTCCAGGGGTTCTCGTGGGAGCATCACTGGCCATAATGCCCCTGGCAGGCATGCCCGCACAGGTCTCACAACCTCAGGTATGTTCCGGGCTGTGATACAAGCACAGGCACGTATGGAACGGTACACCAGGAAGGGACTAAGGGTGCAGAGGGCTCATAACACCGCGATCAATGACAGTATCCGTGACCTTGTCGGTGCCATCCTCAATTACACCGATGTCACTGATAGACGCTGGGGGGAGAAACTAGATGTCCTCCACAATTTTATGTCCATGTGCCAGGACAGTGCAGGATGGCTGGGACGTCGACGTGGACATATGCCAGCAACATCCTCAGCTGGCAGCCGTCATGGACAACACCCAAGTGCCAGCCACTCCCGTAGTGCCAGTACCAGTCCCAGCAATGTTGTGGCTGGGCTGTCGGTAGACCGTCCGAGATGACCACGTGCACGTGGCTCTGGCCAGTCCCAGCAGGGACATGGGTCCAGTCAACATCCCTCTGCCTCTGACAATAATACTCAGTCTGGCTTAGTACCCAATACAGTCCATGTCACCCCTGCCAGGCACAGGTACTGTGTCCGTGGCCGGAGACAGTGATCTGTACAGCCTGGCAGGTACAGTCTGTGGCTGTCTCACAAACTCCCGTATTTGGCAGCCACAATGGGGTACTTTGTGCATGCAGACACACACACATACTACCAACACATAGGGCTAACACATACACACACAAACATATCACATCAACACTGACCCATACTGTACTGTTGTCTCTCTCTCTCACACACACACACACACACACACACACACACACACACACACACACACACACACACACACACACACTCACACACACACACACACACACACACACACACACACACACACACACACACACACACACACACATGTTGATTGGATGGGTCATTGTTGGGCTCTGGAAAACAATCACACACCCTATGCATATGATGAAACTGTGCCACCTCCTGTCATCTGTGACACTGATGCAGGAACAGGATAACATGGTGCTGATGCACAGGGTGACCTACTAGCAGTGTAGCAATGTTAGCTTGTTGTGAACAGTAATGGGTAATGATATCCTTGTAGGTGTATCTGAGCAGGCATGATGCATCATAGCAGTGATTATCAATTTCGTATTGTATACACCAGTGTTAATTCCAAACATGGATTATCCACACATGTGCCAGTTGGCTGATGTGTGTGGTACTGGCAGCATGTGTCGTTGAGTGGATGTAATGTCTGTGATGTGTGCTGTACAGATTCCAAGGTGTACATTTGTGAACATGGTGGAGGTGCACTGTTTGCATGTATGTGCATGGTGGGCACATGTGAAGGGTGACATGCCCTGTATTACACAGTGTTAATACTTCATATTTCCTATTGGTGTCCAATATGCATGTCACTACACATATGTCACAACTTGGGTACACATGTGTGTATGACATGGCATGACACTATGCTGTGGGTGATACTGCTGATATCGGTCATTGGTTAGCATTCTGGTAGTTTACATAACCTCAACAGCCTGATTTTAACCAAACATTACATGATGTCTTGACAACTGACACACAGCTGTAGGATACACAGTAGCATTAGAATCTTTCCGGTTTTGTACTATATCAGTTACCAGTGGTAATGACCACCACACATTCCCGTGACCACTCCTGTTTGGCATGTGTCCATCCTAGGTACAAGCAGACATACTAGGGATATTTACATCCACATCTGGTGATGCATACAGTGGCCTACAAAGCATTCCCAAGATTAGACACCTATCCTCTACAAGGGTATTATACAGGCACATACCTGTTGACAAACCCATGTTGTGAAGCTATGATCCATCAACAGAATAGTCATCCACATTTGCTACACATAGTATCCTGATTGTACCACATTGGTAGTAGCACACAACGTGTAGCACGGGTACCGATGTGTACAGACAGCCACATGTGATTTCATCTGTCCTTTGATATCCACATCCCCAAAGCTATGTTGATGTCCCTCAGTGTATCACATAAGTAATAAGGTGTCTGTATGCATATACACAGGGTTGTTGTATACCTACCATGAATGGCCATTATTGACAGACTGTGTTGTGTTTGGGCATGTCTGTCATACGCCACAGGCATACACCCACACTCACACTATTCTATAACAACTGTCATGTGTGTGTGTGACACAGATGACCTAGGGCACAGCTCACTACAGTGGCTGGACTTGTCACATACATAGATATGTGAGCTACGGTCCAAGAAGCAGCAGCAGAAACTGTCAATGGTAACAGATGTAGTTGTGTTGACAGCAGGCTTCACACCTATGACGTGAATGAGGTCACATGTACATATATGTCTTGTCCACACAATTACCAATTTAGGTCACATGTACATATGTGTATTTGCCACACAGATACCTGCAGTGTGCAATGCACATACTGTTGTTTTACTGATATGTCATACAGTAGTAGAAGCAAAACACACAACGCATTGCTCAACAGTGTCACACACGCACACACACTCAACAATTGCAGGATTCAAAACCCTACCTACCTATGTCATGGTACTATACACATATGCATTACCATGATGCGCCATATGCTTTACTGGGAGTTTTCATTTCCACTGCTGTATTTGTGGGATACTGACATCATCAAACTGGCCAAAGGGGTATTCACCTCTTTCAATGGGTTTTCACAGTCTCAAAAAAGGCTACTCCTCTCATAGGACTAGACACACACACACACACATAAACAGGTTTCAAACTCCTACCTAACTATGTTATGACACTAGGGAGATACGCATTAACATGATGTGCTATATGCTTTACTGGGAGTATTTGTTTCCAAAGCTGTATTTGTGGGATGCTGACATCATCGCACTTGGCAAAGGGTATTCACCTCTCCTAATGTGTTTCCACAGTCTCCAAAAAGGCCGCTTCTTTCAAAGGGAATCTCACACACACGCACATTCACACTCAGCATTTATAGGATTCAAACTCCTACCTAATTATGTTATGACACTAGGGAAGATACGCATTAACACGACACACTATATGCTTAACTGGGAGTATTCATTTCCAAAGCTGTATTTGTGGGATGCTGACATCATGACACTTGGCAAAGAGGTATTCACCTCTCCTAATGTGTTTCCAAAAAGGCCACTCCTTTCAAAGACAATCTCACACACACACATTCACAGGATTCAAACCCCTACCTAACTATGTTATGACACTAGGGAGATACGCATTAACACGATATGCTATATACTTTACTGGGAGTAGTCATTTCCAAAGCTGTATTTGTGGGATGCTGACATCATCACACTTGGCAAAGAGGTATTCACCTCTCCTAATGTGTTTCCACAGTCTCCAAAAAGGCCACTCCTCTCAAAGGCAATCTCACACACACACTCAGCAATTGCAGGATTCAAACCCCTACCTAACTATATTATGATACTAGTGAGATATGCATTAACACAATGCGCTATATGCCTTATTGGGTGTTTTAATCTCCACTGCTGTATTTGTGGGATACTGACATCATCACACTTGGCAAAGAGGTGTTCACCTCTTTTAATGTGTTGTGAAAGTCTACAAAAAGGGCACTCCTCCCAAAGGGGATCACACACACACATACACCCCCACAGCAATTGCAGGATTCAAACCCCTACCTAACCATGTTATGATACAAGTGAGATATGCATTAACACGACGCGCTATATGCTTTACTGTATGGTTTTTATTCTCATGCTATATTTGTAGGATGCTAACATCATCAGACTGGACATGGTAATGTGTGTGCACTTAGTGTTATGCAATCCCAGGAATGAACCTTGTGGGTCAGGAGGTGTGAACATCTTGAACAGGAATCCACAATTCATAGCTTGTGTGATCTATATGTGGACAAATTACCATTCCTTCATATGACAATACATATTCATGCACGGATTGTTGGTTTTGTGGATACAACATGTGTCTGTGATGTTGGTAAAGGGCTACTCAAAGTCTATGTGGGACCTGCGTTGCTTCTTTCAGTGATGTATGTCCTGGGTGGCTGCCTTGCAAGAAATCTAGAAGGTTTGGGGAACATGATGTGCTCATTAACATACCACAGACATTTGGGTTGTGTGTTTGTCGGATTACAGTAGCTCTGTTCCTGACTGCAATCATGATGGACTCCATGGACTAGCAATTCAGACTTCATAGGCTTATAGGACTATAGTTCCCATGGTCTGTTGTGCACCAACACTTGTGGGGAGTGCCACATGTTGCTGCAACACATTCAACAGTGTAAGATCCTGTAGAGAGTGTGAGGCTCAACAGACTGTTCAGGTGCAGAGTCTGTTTGTTCTGTTGTTAACTTATGACACATATGGGGAAACAATGTTATCCACGTGATGGGATTCATTTGGCTTTGGGAGGAGCAGTTTACACATTCTACATGTGATATCTCCTGGTATGATGATAGGGCCTTTTGTCACTGGGAGGTGGGTATGTATGTATGGGCCTGTCTGACAGGATGTCGACATTGTCAGTCAGGTACAGTTGACCCTGACTCAGGACATATATGACTGTACATTGCTATTTCTGACATAGCTGAAGGAGGTGTAATGTTTCTGTCTGTACTCCTTTGCAGATTATCTTTCCAAAGCAACAACAAACCTGAACAGTAAACCCCTGTTATACTCTTTTACACACTTCACACACTACTGATCCTTTGTGATCAGTCAACAGTGTATGTCATCATTATATCCTGGCATGTTCAAAGGTCAGTTTCATGTGTACTCTCCAGTCTAGCTGGTGCATATTGGAATTTTGACGCATTGTTACAACTGCCTTATGTACACAGAGAACACTGTCCTCCTACCAAAAAATCTCAGATATATGTGAGATGTGCAACTGTATAGACAGACAGGAGGCTGAGCTCTCCCAAGCCGTGACTGGCACAGTCTATCAGATGGTGAAGGTAACCACACACACCACAAATCCAGTCTCACATGGACCTATGACAACAGCAAACCATATACATTGACACACAAAGACATACTCGGAGCATCTAAATATACTCTGCCTAAGCAGCAGAGACATCCAAAGCAGACGCACAAACAACTGCTAACCCACAACCATACACACATGTCACATAGTTCACAAAGTCATTGTGCCATACAGTCACTGCCCTTAGGCCTACACAACACACCTCATACACTTGTATTAGGTGACTGTAATTGTCGGTCACACTGACATCCCACTCACCAGGCTGAACAAGGAGAAGGTCACTTTGTGCTGTGTGTCGGATGCCAGGATCTGCCACATGACACATGCACTCTTGTCAGTCCACTGCAAGTACAAATATGGCTCCATCATTGACCATGCTGGTGTGTAAACCCTCAGACGTTCCTCCCTGGACTACATAACAAGAGACATAGAGGAGCTCTCTGATCATGTAGCCCAGGCCAGTATGACCCTGACCTTGTGTAGCATCTTACCCTCACCAAGTACTATGTCACAGTATACAGACAAACTGATCACTTTTAACAGTTGCCTAACATATTGTTGTAATTCCAAGGGGATCCAGTGTCTGTCAGCCTGGGATTACATGCTCAACATGCCATGTACATTCGATATGGACACCATGCACCTGTCACCCCTAGGCTTTCACAGACTGGCTTAGGCTCTTGCCACACCCATAGTGGCTGTTTGAAGCAAGGCTCAGAAGACAAAACCACAGCCATAGACGTTACAGGGTAAAGGAAACGGAGAGTGATGCTGCTCAACAACTGATGTCTAACCCTCAGAATGCATGCACTCAGGACTCACATCAGTATGGAGTCTGTCAATATATGTGCGGTAACAGACACCTGGTTCAGGCTCACAAAAGCACACCAGCACTACCAGGTTTTACTTCATACCATGGTTTTTGGACACAAGACTCGGACTGGACAACAATAGGGGGGGGTATCCATATACATCATTCATACACACATCTCTGGGTTGGTAGCACTGCACAAAGCATCGGGGAATATACATGTGCAACTGACAGTGGGCCAAACTGCATTTCAGACCACACTCCCAAACTCAGGAACAACACTCGTTATTCCTGGGAACACTGGGGAATGTGAAGGCCTCTCCAAACACCATTATATTGTGTGACTTCAAATACACAAACATTGACTGGGAATACTACTGAAGCACTGACACCCATGCACAACAGTTGCTAGGATTGTTACACTCAAATGCTATGGCAAACCTGGTCACCACAACCCCAGGGGGTTAAAACATGTGGGACCTGATCATCATCAACATGGGGACTCTATGTTCCACACCAGAGGTATACCCCTCATTGTTAAGGTCAGAACATACATTCATCTCACTGGACATACATATCCCATACACACACACATCCTAGGTGGTCTCAGTGATGTACTTCTCATGAGCAAATGTCACTCTTATACAAACCGAGGTGGTATCCCTCAAAGACCCTGGGACAGTGTTAATTACGGCTCAGACCACTTAATCCTTTACAAGCCCATTCTATGGGCAACTACTGGAATGCATGGATCATGCTATCCCAGATAACTACAAGACTCACTCCTCCAAAGGCAGGGGACCTGTCTGGTGGACCACGGCCATTAATGAGCTATACAAGGACAGGAGGAGGCTACTACATTCTAGAGCACAATCACAATCAGGAAGGCATCTCTGATCAGTACTATGGTATAGCTACGATCACTTGTTGATTCATCTAAGGCCCACTTCTAATGGACACTTGCAACAGACACTATGGACAATCACAAGGCCTTATTTAGTTATGTCAGGGACCTGGGTGGGAACTCACAGATATGCTGTGAGTTACTGCATAATTACAAAAGATACAGTGAACCCACTGACATTGCGAACATCCTGGACAACAGGTTCAGTGGGAATGTTTCCCCACCATCCCCCCTGCAGTGCACATGTCCATCCCAACAGGGTGTAGCCTCCCTGACATCACAGATGAACAGGTGAGTGCTGCCCTCTCCTTAGCAGACAACACAGCATCAATGGGACTAGATGGTGTCCCGGACTGCGGCTTACACGAGATTCATGACGAACTTCACACTCACATTATGTCACTGTTCAATATCAGTGTTACTACAGGATATGTACCCATGGAATGGCGTAGAGCTACGGTGTACCTGCTCCACAGTGCTGGTGCCACAAGGGACCCTGGACAATATCAAAATATATGCCTAACTATCCTGGTCTGCTAAGCTATGGAGTGTATCGTCATGGAACACATACACATAGACATTGTGAACCTACAGACACTGGATCCTACACAATTTGGGTTTGTTGTGGGAAGATCTTGGCTTTTGCACCTGTTTGATGTCTTTAAACAGTGAACAGGTCCATAGATGTACAGAGGGTTGCCCACACAGCCTACCTGGAGCTCGCACACCAGTTCGACACAATACCCCACTCGGCCGTTATGCATTAGATCACTGGATTCAATATCTACACATATGTCACAAGATGGATTGCTAACTGGATCATGGATAGCACCCACATGGTCAGTATTGTAGGTGCCATGTCTGACTATACACCAGTTACACGTGGCATCCCACAGGGCTCAGTCCTGGGACCTCTCTTGTTCTGTATATATTTCTGAGACGTACTGGCTAACACAGGAGGAATATGGCTGACCATGTTTGCAGATGACTGCAAACTGTGTGCCATAATCGACTCCCCAGCTGGCACAAGCATCCTCAGAAAGGGTCTCATATAGATGGATGACTGGTGCCAGAGCCATGGCCTACAGCTACCTTCCTTTAGATGCATAGTCATCACCTTTGGTAGTAACATCATGCCCACACATTACCACATAGGTGATGATACATCACGTACAGTGTGTGTGTGATTTGTTATTTGGGGACATGAATACTTAGTACTCTCACCTTTGACATTCACGTTGCCAATGTTGTTGGACACACCTTCTATTTAGCCCACCTTATCCCATAGGGTTTTACATCCAGATTAGGTGGGGTCATTGTGACCCTATACTCATCAGGCTCATGCTTGGATACAATACCCGATTTTGGATGTACCTTATCCAACACCTGCAGCAACTGGAATGTACACAAATGTACATAACCAAGTGGATCTAGGGACTCACACAGATGGTATGCACAGTTTGGCTATGGTGACCCCAGCTCTCCTCATTTGCTTACTGCCTACTTGGTTGCAGTCTGTGCCTTTTGTTTGAAGCCATGTCCATCACAGCATTGATGGACAGGCTGCACATCAGGATATCAAAGTCCCTTACAGCTACACGCTCCAGGGACAGGTACGTCAGCAATGATGTTAATAGGACATGCTGGAGGGGCAGATTCCCATCACAGAGGCTCCACTTACTCGGGAATGTGATCACAGTCCCACATACACACAGACTCACACTGACCACCTACAGGTGACATCTTCACAGGTGGATGGGTGATCATATGTTTAGCCCTGGGATATGTTATGGGTCCCTGCTAGACAGAGGCAGAATAAAATGAACATATGTGAGATATCTTGTGTGACCTACTATTCACAGGTACAGTCTACTGATCTAGCGGAGTTGCAAAATACAAACACACTGTGGCTAGCCTTCTACATACCCTAGGGCGGATAGCCTAGTGTCAACCTCTGAACCTATGCTAATGTTCGGGATGCACATTGTTCAGTGATGGTACTGATTGCAGGTTTTGTTTCTTCTTTGCTTTACCACTTTCTATGGACAACCTAGGTATCTGCATAACATATTTGATTATGACAGGATTTCACTATATTATATATGTGTCTGTTGTCATATCACTGTGTGCACATGGCAGATTGGTGAATAGTGCGAGGTTCCTGGGTTGACATATGCAACTGATGGATATGTGTGGCCCACTGCTGTACTCAAACTTGCTCTAAGTGTGTGAGCATGCCCAGTTCAGACTTTCAGTGTTTTGTTGCCTGATATTTGTCTCATACATTCAAGTGTGTGAGCATGCCCAGTGTGACCTTGCAGTATGTTGCTGTCTGAGGTCCACTACATTTGTTGATGTGTGTGTGAACATTACCAATATTATCATTTATACTATATGTGTGTTGAATATCAGGTTCTATTCTTACTACAGGCCTCACCTTTGTGTCTTAACTCGACAGGGATTATGCTATGCCTGCAAGGTTTCCATGAGGTACTTTGCATTGACTTATCAACATTTTTTCATACAAGCTGACCATTGCCATACTGTTATGGTTTAGTGGTTCTGTACTATGGCTATAGTGCACTGTATCCTGGGTTCGAGGTCTGTCACTGCTTCATATTTTCATACATGCCAGAACAGACTGCTTCAAGAAAAGTGAAGGAAATATGAACATGTTAACCTGCTTTTGCTGAACTATGCCCACATTTGACCAGACTTGCACAACATTGCTCAATGTTGACCAACATTGCTGAACAGTGCACAATATTGCTCAACATTGCCTGTAGTTGTGCTACTTAGTGTGTGCAATTTTGTTTACATATACTAAATAGTGGTGAGAGCTGTTTAGCAGTGCTTTATATTGCTTAACACATAGCAATCATGCCTCAGGTGGTGCTGCAGGGCTGCCTATGTCGGATGCACATTTTACACTCCCTATACATGTTTTTTAACAGGTAGTGTCAAGTTAGGCATCCCTTTTACTATATGTGCGAGTCGGAGAGAGGTATCATTTCCAGGGTTCCTACTGAGCCAGTGTATATGCTATGCTTTGCCTCTTTGCTAAGGCCAAAGCATACTGGGAATGCCTCCTTCTGCCTACTGGGGCAGGCTCAGGTTGTTCCTCCTCCGAGTCATGCTCTGCCTGTGATGGCCTTGGCAATGGTGGGGGGCTGATGTGCCCGGCCCTATGCTGCTCCTGCTGCAGCTGTTTTTGCAGGATCATATTGTGTAGCATAGCACATACCATGACTATTTGGGTACATGTAGTTGGTGAGTACTGCAAGGCTCCACCAGATGTGTCCAGGCACCGGAACTATGACTTGAGCAGCCCAAACACACACTCAATTACATTTTGTGTTTGTGCGTGTACCTCATTATGGCGTTTCTCTTCAGGTGTCTGTACATTTCTGATGGGTGTCATCAGCCACGGCTGAAGTGCATATCTGGCATCCCCCACTAGGTGACCATGAGGGATGTCCCCATTGGCAAATGTCTGGTACAGCTGTGTCAGATGCCAGATATGGGAGTAATGGTAGCTTCCAGGGCAGCCAGCACACACATTCATTATTATGCCCTGGGCATCACACACAACCTGGCAATTGATGGAGGGGTAACCCTTGTGGTTATAGTAGACACTACCCCGCTCACCGGCTGGTGCTTTGATGCGAATGTGTATACAGTCTATTGCACCCACTACCTCAGGGTATTCCGCTATTTGCTGAAAGAGATGCATATTGCTGGCCAATACCTCACAGGAATTGGGGAAATATACATGATCACCGACATGTGCTGACATGGCATTCAGGAACTGGTGCAGTACCCTGGATGCTGATGCCTGTGAAATCCCCATCATATCACCAGTTGGTTTCTGGAAGGTACCTGTTGCTAATATTCTTAGGCCAACACATACCTTGGTTTCCACTGGAATGGGTTCCCCTCTGTTGGTTCTGTGTGTGAGGCGTGGCCTGCACAGCTCAACAATTTGCTGCCTGAGGTCTCTGTCCACTCTATAGCGCTCCACTATCTCCAGCTCATGTAGCCCCTGGTAGGTTACCCTAGGCCTATACACTCTTCTCTGTCTCCTCACTGTGGGTTGCTCAGCAGCATTCGCATTGTCACCACCCTCAGCATGTTGCATATGTCGCCTTATAACAGCAATGGCAGCCCCTAACATTTCTTTGTCTCAGTAAAGCTTTTTCAGTTTTCACTTCTATTAGCTTACTGCAATGTTGCAGTGTCTCTGAGAAAAACATATTGGAAAGTTGTTTGCTGAGTTTTAAGTGCTGGGCTAGGCTGGGCTAGTGTACTGCCTGTGTAATTGCCTGATTCTGATTGTTTTCACCTGCTAGCTCAGCTAGTACTCCCTGGTTAACTTCCTACTATTTGTTGTGCTTCCTTTTCCCTTTCTGTTTCCTCAGGGGGCAGTGCCGCGCAAACAAGTGTAAACATGCGCACACCAGCTCACACGCACGCACACATGCTTACATGGACTACAACTTGCTTATTCTTGCTAACACATGTGCACACAGGCATAAATGCGCTTACACAGGTTTCAACATCCTTACACTGGTTTACTCCGGCTTAAATGCGTGCACTCAGGCGCACACATGTGCACACAGGCTTACTTGGTTTTACAGGCGCACACAAGCATGCATACATGGTGCAGGCATTTCTACAAGAAACTCTGGTGTTGTTCATGGCATACACCTTCAATTTCTTGCCTTTAGCTAGGGTACCTGTTGACACACCTCTTCCAGTAATTAGTATCTGACAGCAGACACATGACACTCTACTCCAATGAGCTTCACTTCTCTCAGACATACCCCCCCTTATGATGTCACCTATCTTCTACTCTGTTACACCCCTTATCCTATTCCTACACTATGCTGACTGTGCTCTTTTGCTATGTGAACTTGTGATTCACTATCCTTACCCTCATTTGCATAGGATTGCCTACTAATGCTTGGTTACAACTCTTAGACCGAGCTTCCCCCTTAGCAACCTCTACTCGGTAGCCATGTTGTCTTTGGACTGCCATTCCCTTGCATTGTATATTAGGGATTACTGTAAAATCCACATTTCTGCATTTTAATTATTGTTTTTCTGTTTTTTACAGCACACCACATTTATGTGGCGCTGCGCTACGCTTAAACACCGGCGATCGGGAAAAATTATTTTAATTTATTTTATTTTTGCATCGGTGGACATTGCCAATGGCCGTATTTTTGGCCATTGGCATGCTTCCTTGACTGGATGCATCATTTTTTTCAAGCTGTCACGGCTCCGTTTTGCTATTTGCAGAAACGTACTCAGTTGTCATCGGAGTACATTTCTGCAAATAACACTACTCTTACTCGGACAGGTTAGGGTTTCCTGAATCGCAATTTTACCTCATTTGCATGCCTTTCAGCAGCAAATGAGGTAATTTGCATATCCTAGCCCTGTCCGTGTAAGAGGAGTTTTAGGAGCTCTCTTACACGCCCCTGCCGGCTGCTCCTGGATCGCTCGGAAGACATATTGGCTGCATGGAGTCTTACTCTACTCTTAGACTCCGTACAAGCCTTCGTGAATCCGGCCCATAATTTTTCAGGAAATTGTGAAGTAATAGAAATAAACTGAAGAACCAAACCAGCAAATGGAACAAGCAGGCATGATGTAGAAATACTCCACTTTAACAGTTCAAAAACCAAAGGTTAAACAATATTCCACAAGTTAAGCTTTTTCTTCCCCAACTGCAAGGGACTTCATCAGAACAAATGAATTTAACATCCCAGCCAATTTTATGTGTACCCCACCCCAATTAATCATGTTTAATTGTTTAATTTAATAGAAGGCTTTAAAACATGAAAGGTAAAACATAATATAAACTCAACCTATGCATGCTAAAAAAGTGCTGTGTGTATAAATTAAAACACAATCCTAAAATACTTTTAAACTTTAAAATACTGGCTATGCTAGTCATTTCATTAATTCCTGGATATTTCACAACATTCAAACACAGCTGCCATTTCAGCTCACTGATGTCCAAATGTATATCTAGACATTTTCCCTGTATGTCTTTTTTAAGCTGTTGTATTACCAGGAACTTAAAAGTGTGTTCTTTTTGATCCTGGACATGCCTACTCAGGGCACTAGTTGACCTACTGTATTTTACGTCGCCTAAATGCTCTCCAATTCTGTTCTTGAATTTTCTACAAGTTTTTCCTATGTAAAATATGGGACATTGTTGGCATTTTGCCATGTATACAACATTAACACTATTACAATTAAAATGTCCATTAATAAAAATATTCCTATTGTTCAACCTGAAAAGTCCTCCAGTCTCCATAATGTAGGAGCAATAAATACAATTATTGCACTTAAAATTGCCTAGTTTTCTGTTACAACATTCAGGTGCCAAATTTGTTTCCAAAATGTCCTTGAATGACCTGTCCTTCCTATATACCAATATGGGATTTTTACCCACTCTAAGAGCAACATTCAATTCAAATTGTAAAATATCCCAGTTGTTCTTGATAATGTTAAATATGATGTTTGCATCTTGGTTAAAAGTAATGATTAAACTAGTTTGAATGTCATCGTATTTGCTTAAAATTTTCCTATCTGGTAATGTCCTAGTTTTATGTCCTAAAATGGGCTTGTAAATCCCATTGTCACACTTATTTTTTACTTCCATACAGATTTCATTCAATAGACTACTAGGATAACCCATTTGATCAAATAACTGGATTATGAACTCTGTTTCTCTTAAAAATCTTCTTGCTGGCTAACCATCCTGACAACCCCCACCAACTGTCCCTTAACTACAGATTTTTTTCTATTGGTGCGGGTGCCAGCTGTCATAATCTAGGTATGAGTTAGAAAATGTTGGTTTTCTATAAATATTAGTAAAAAACTCTTACCATCTTGACCAATTTTTAAATCCATGTCCAGATAGGTAATATTTTTTCTGTGATATTCATAAGTAAACTTAAAAAATCTACAGTACCATTGATGTAAACCAAAAACTCATTTAATTAAATCTCAGAACCTTTCCGAATCAGAAATAGGTCATCCAAAAAACTAGTGTAATGTATTATCTTGGGGGCAAAGGGACTTTGCATAACATATTTTTGCTCCCAAAATGACATAATTAAGTTTTCAAATATGGGTGCACACGCTGCCCCCATTGCTACCCCGTTGACTTGTTTTTAAAATTGCCCCTCAAAATACACGTAATTACTTTTAAGTACTACCTCCATCAAGGTGACGTATTTATTAATTTGATCCTTGTCAAATTTTTGGGTTCTAAATAACTGTTGTTCTAACCATTTTAGTCCTTCATCATGGGGTATTACTGAAAATAAATGACATACATCCACTGTGACCATAATTAGATCACTGCTGATGTCCACCCCATTTAATTTGTTCAAGAACTGCTAGGAATCTTTACTAATGTAGGTAAAAACTTCCAAAGCCTTTTGCATATTGGAATCCAAATATTTACTTATGAAACACGTCTTTGATCTTTTTCCATCCACAATGGGTCTAAATTTAGGGTGTTTCAACCCTTTATGAATCTTCGGTATTCTGAAGATATTAGATACCATTGGCTGTTCATTTCGCATAAAAAAATATTCGTTTTCATCTATTTGTCCTTGTACAGCATGTCTTTTAATAACATGTCTGTCTTTTTATTTAACACATTCATTTCATTCAAAGAACTTTCTACATAAGTTCCATCCATAAGCAGTACAGTCATTCCGTCCAAATAATCCCCTTTATCCATAACAACTATACCATTACCTTTGTCCAGTTTCATAAACCAGACATTTTGATTCCTTATCAACTCATTCAATAACTTCTCCTCTTCAATGGTCATATTTTTTTATTGTTGTTTTCTCTTTGCCTCTATTGTTATTAAAGTATTGTCTAATATGTTTCTCGCATATTTTTTCAAACAGACCTATCAAGTTGTTTAAAGGGGGCTTAAATATGCTAGGCTTGTGCAACATGCCACTTGAATCCTGCTGTGTACCTGCAAAACTGTTAAACCACACTTTCAGGTTTAATTTTCTAGTAAAACATTTCATATCAATCAATGTGTTGACAACATTCCCTCTCCTACAAGGAACAAAAATGAAACCTTTTGCTAATAAATTAGCATGGGCTACATTCACTACAGTATTAGAATAATTGTAAATTTTAAAATCTCCCTTGTTATTGTAAATAATAGCTGGTTCCAATCCACCATGTACATTCTCTTGTTCTTTTAACCAGCGCATTAAAATGTCTAAATCATAAGTTTCAACCTCACAGCCGTCTTGTGCCATGGAGAATTAACATTCATTAATCACATTTTCATCTAGCACACCCCTTGTGTCACTATTGCCTTCATTATTAGATTCCCTTAAGCTTATAGACTTGCAACAGCCTTGATTTGTACTAGATATAACATCGCCCTTCCCCTCACTTCTGGTCACAGTTCCAGCATAAACTTCATTCAGTGATGTAAAATTTTCACAGTCATAGTCAATAATGTTATTAAGCGGACTACTTACTGATGGTAAAATACCCAAAGCCATGTCCATTAACACACCCGCTAGGGATTCCGATTCCTTGTCATTTTTGGTTTCGTCCCCTGCTCCACATAGTCCCAGTAAATATTCCAGGGAAAAGGCTGCTGTTGGTTCTTTCCTCATAGTCTTTCAGAACGCTGTACAGTTTCATCCATGTTGGTCACAGAATGTAGATGCTGACGCTGTTCCTGCTGATGTGTCTTTGGGTCTTGCATCATTTCCTGCCCATTTCTCCTCAGATGATTCGCTCGCTGCCCTTGATGAACTTGATGACCGTGGGAAAGTGGATACACTTTGTCAAACACGTATTCATTAAGATCTCTTTTAAATTTATTCACTTTTCTAGAAAAAATGGTGGAACATACATTTTCCACAGTGTGGAAAACATTATTGTGTGAAGTATGAAATTGGGCAAAAGCCAATTCACTCAATATACTACTGTTTTGCTCATCTAGTTTTTTAACAAGAATGTCCAGTTTACGTTGATTGTACTTTATCATCATTCTCATCAGCTCTATGCCCAAATGATCAATCAATCCATGTAGTTCCTTAAGCATTTCAATGTCCTCATTTGCACCATTAGGGTATCTCCACAGTCTTAAACCCCAGGGCACCTGCCCCAACTCTATATTTCTATCTAGATACGCATTTTCCATCTGTAATTTTTTGTATGCCAAAAGATCTTTCTCAAAACATTTTTAGTTTGTCCTGAATAGTTTTGTTTTGTTCTAAATCCAAATTTAAAAAACCCCTTCTTTCATTAAACTGAAACTTGTTTACCTTCCATAAGCTGATGTCATCACCATTCATATCATTACTTGTTGGGTTGTTTTGCCCTCTGATACTATTTCCATCCTGAACCGAATGTTCAGGGCTTGAATTAAGTAGAACATTTTGTGTTGGCTGGGTTAAAGGGTAGCCGAGGCTACCAAAATGTTATTAGAAACATTTTGCTTGTCCATTGAAGTCTTAATTTGAGTGGTGTGAACAGCCAACTGCTGGTTGAGTAAAGATTCTTAGCAGTTCTTGGACAAATTAAATGGGATGGGCATCAGCAGTGATCTAATTATGGTCACAGTGGATGTATGTAATTTATTTTCAGTAATACCCCATGATGAGGTACTAAAATGGTTAGAACAACAGTTATTTAGAACCCAAAAATTTGATAAGGGTCAAATTAATAAATACGTCACCTTGATGGAGGTAGTAATTAAAAGTAATTATGTGTATTTTGAGGGACAATTTTACAAACAAGTCAAGGGGGTAGCAATGGGGGCAGCACGTGCCCCCATATTTGAAAACTTAATTATGTCATTTTGGGAGCAAAAATATGTTATGCAAAGTCCCTTTGCCCCCAAGATAATACATTACAGTAGGTTTTTGGAAAACCTGTTTCTGATATGGAAGGGGTCTGAGATTGAATGAAATGAGTTTTTGGTTTACATCAATGATACTGTAGATTTTTTGAAGTTTACTTATGAATATCACAGAAAAAATATTACCTATCTGGACGTGGATTTAAAAATTGGTCAAGATGGTAAGAGTTTTATTACTAATATTTATAGAAAAACGACATTTTTCTAACTCATACCTAGATTATGACAGCTGGCACCCGCACCATCAGAAGAAATCTGTAGTTAAGGGACAGTTGGTGGGGGCTGCCAAGATGGTTAGCCAGCAAGAAGATTTCTTAAGAGAAACAGAGTTCATAATCCAGTTATTTGATCAAAGGGGTTATCCTAGTAGTCTATTGAATTAAATCTGTATGGAAGTAAAAAATAAGCATGACAATGGGATTTACAAGCCCATTTTAGGACATAAAACTAGGACATTATCAGATAGGAAAATTTTAAGTAAATACGATGACATTCAAACTAGTTTAATCATTACTTTTAACCAAGATGCAGACATCATATTTAACATTATCAAGAACAACTGGGATATTTTACAATTTGAATCGAACGTTGTGCTTAGAGTGGGTAAAAATCCCAGACTGGCATATAGGAAGGACAGGTCATTCAAGGACATTTTGGAAACAAATTTGGCACCTGAATGTTGTAACAGAAATCTAGGTAATTTTAAGTGCAATAATTGTATTTATTTCTCCTACATTATGGAGACTGGAGGACTTTTCAGGTTGAACAATAGAAATATTTTTATTAATGGACATTTTAACTGTAATAGTGTTAATGTTGTATACATGGCAAAATGCCAACAATGTCCCGTATTTTACATAGGAAAAACTTGTAGAAAATTCAAGAACAGAATTGGAGAGCATTTGGGTGACATAAAATAAAGTAGGTCAACTAGTGCCCTGAGTAAGCATGTGTAGGATCAAAAAGAACAAACTTTTAAGTTCCTGGTAATACAACAGCTTAAAAAAGACCTACAGGGAAAATGTCTAGATATACATTTGGACATCAGTGAGCTGAAATGGCAGCTGCATTTGAATGCTGTGAAGTATCCAGGAATTAATGAAATGACTAGCATAGCCAGTATTTTAAAGTTAAAAAGTATTTTAGGATAGTGTTTTAATTTAAGAAGCCAAAATGAAAAGAATAATACCAAGAAGCAGTAATCCACGACAAAAACGGCTGCCAAATAATCCTCTTCTTTATTTACAAAACGAAACACTACAGGAATACTTAAAATCAAGCGCTTTCGCCTGATCAATATCAGGCTTTATCAAGACAAAAGTATGTGTGATGTGCCTCGGTTTAAATACTCTTCTCAATTAAAAATTGCTTCACTTAATTAGATTAATTAGATTTGAAAACAAGTAACACAATTAATTAATTGATTAACCCACAATCGGGTTTTAAAGTGCTAGTGCCCTTATCAAAGTTTGTATAACAAAACACATAACTACACGCCCCATTCTCTTTTTTAAAAACATAAATCTACTGACAATAAATGATGAATCATTAAAAGCAACACAGTTCTTTACAAAAATACAAGTGTGTGCATAAAACATGTCATTATAAATGTTTAAATGCATTTTCAAAAGTTAATATTTTAAACAGTGTGTTGTAAGATTGTTTAAAAACTGATCTCAATAGTAATAGCAGTCAAAACATTAAAAATTATTAAAAACCAAGACTGAATTGACGAGACTACCATGTAACAAGGGGGTAAACTTGCTCATGTCAAATCCTACTAAGCAAATCACTGTGCACAGTGTTGCTGAACCTTCTGCTAAAATGCCATATTAAAATATCCTATTGCCAAAACTACTTGGAATGGTTAAATAAATAAATTCATTAAATTAAATAGCCTTTGTTGAATTAATTAATGAATTAAATAACTTAAATAATTCTGTTTGAAGTGTTAAAAATGCTAAAAATGTGTGTTTCTCCATGAAATCCTGCCTTATAACCTAGCTCGTCTGATCTTTAAAACACTTTTAATGCTAGTTGATTCATTCATACCTGGGGGTTTTGTTGCATTTAATCTGATCTGCCATAAAAGCTCCTTGTATTCTAGAGAGGCCTCCCATTCCCCTCCTCTGGGGTTTTGGGGTACATGTTCTAGAATCAGAAATTTCAAGGCCATATTGGGACATGTAACCGAATGCTTATAAAAGGCATTACTCTCTTTCTTAATACTAACATCGTATAAATGCTCATAAATCCTTTTCCGCAGAGTCCTTTCTGTCTTTCCCACATAGAATCCAGAGCAAGCCTCACAAAAACCTAAGTAAACTATTCCTTTAGTGGCACAATTATAATACCCCCTAGGATTAATATTAAAATTTCTGGAGCTAATGTAATATTTACTGTTGTTATAGATGTGGTTACATTGCTTGCAAGTTTGACATTTGTATGTTCCTACCTTCTTGTTACTCACCAGAGAAGCCTTCACCTCTTGTCTTTCAAATAAATCTTTCAAATTAGCATTTCTGCTGTTAACAAATGTCGGATGTGTCGCTGTAAACTGTTTAATCTCCTCATTTGATTTCAAAATGGGCCAGTATTTTGAGATAAGGTCCCTAAATTTTGTGGAATCATTGTTGAAGGTGTGAACAAATGTGTTGTGGGAATCTGTCTTATTTTCGACGTTGTCTCCTGTGATGTCTGTGGTACCCTTACCTAGTAGTGGGGTGAATTTACTGGTTCTTAACCCACAAACCTCATCAAGCACTTTTTCAAAAAGCCTTTTAGGATAATTTCTTTCTAGGAACATGTTTTCCAAAATCTGTGTTTCTTTTTTGAAAAATTCAAGTGTACTGCACATCCTGCTTGCTCTAATTAATTGGCCTTTTAAAATGCCCTTTTTTTGTGCTGTGGGATGACCACTGTCAAAGTGCAGAAATGAATTGGAAAATGTAGGCTTCCTGAAAACAGTTGATTCAAAACTTCCTGTTGAGGGATTTTTTAAGAGAGTCACGTCTAAATAGTTAATCTCCTTCTCACTAATGTTATGTGTGAATCTCAAATAGTCCGTTGTGGAATTAATATATGTAAAAAATTCTTGAAATTCCAAAAGTGACCCATTCCAGAAAACACATATATCGTCCAAAAAACGCTGATAGTGGGCTATGTTCTTGGCCCATGCAGAATTGAAGACATATTTCTGCTCCCACATATACAACACAATGTTAGCATCGCTTGGCGCAAGGCGAACCCATTGCCACACCTTTCTTTTGTCTGAACAACTCACCATTAAAAAATATATAGTTGTTGTTCAAGATGACCTCCATGCATTCAACTATTAATCTAATAACATTTGCTGTGAATTCACCTGACCTTACTAAAAACTCATTGAATAATTCCAAACCTTCCACATGCGGGATACTTGGGAAAAGTTCAATGACGTCGATGGTGATAAGGAATTTGGTTGCATCGTGTAATTCCATTTTGATGTTCTTTAAGAACTCCCAAGAGTCCTTACATATGTGTTTTAAGGATTTAACCAGGCTTTTCAAGGAGTTGTCAATGAATTTACCAAGAGGCTCAATGATGCCCCCACCCCCAGCCACAATTGGTCTAAACTTTAAAGGGTTCAGCCCTTTGTGCACCTTAGGTATACCAAAAATGGTGGGGGTGACAGGTTTGTTGACCAGCAAAAAATTGTATAATTTTTCATTTATAGCTCCTTGCATGAGGTTGTCATACAACATATACCTAATCTTAGAATATGCAAGGTTAACTTCATTAATCGAGGCAGTGGAGTACTGATCAAAATCTTGCAAAATGCTAAACATTGCTGCTTCGTAGTCACAACTGTACATTAAAACAACCCCACCCCCTTTGTCCGGTTTCATGATTCTTATTTTGTCAACTTTCAATTTTTTAATAAGTTGTGCACAATCAGGGGACAGGTTTTGAACTTCTGAGTTATTGCTCCTGAAAGTGTCCCTAATATCTCGTTCCACTAAATCTTCAAATGTTTTGACTACTGCGTGTAATGGAGGGTTAAATGTACTAGCTCTAGAGAACCTCTCTTGCAAGTAATTTTGCCCTTTGAAAAAGATGTTTAGATTAAGCTTTCTATAAATAGTTTCAATTCTAGAATGGATTTTGTAATATCAAGAGAGCGTAGTGGGACAAAGTGAAAACCTTTTGTAAATAGTTCAAAGTGTGCATCCCCAACCTCGATGTCTGTGAAGTTAAAGATCTTAAAATTACCTCTAGAAATGATGGAGTAAGGCAAATCAATTGCATTAAATATTTCTATAGAGAGAGCTAAATTGTTCATGTCCCCCCCTTCCTCCGTTTCTATCTCTGTTGGTTCACCCAACTCCTCTGCTGGTAGAACGGACCCCTCTTGTTGGTCCTGCCCGGGGGAAATTGAAAAACCTGCTGCTCATTTCTGTTATTAGAATTAAACTTCTGAGCCAGCCTCTCACTTCTACGTGGACCTTCTATTGGAGAATCAGTGCTGTCAGTGTTGTCTACTCTACTAAATCTGTTGTTAGTTTTATAATTATTTCTGTAGGCTGGTTGATACGCTACACCATTCTTGTATTCATTGAGGTCCCTCTCCAACTTTCTCACTTTCCGGTTAACTATTTTGATACAATGCTGGTCTACCTCATGAAAAACCTGATCATAATCTTTTTGTGTTTTAATTTATATACACAGCACTTTTTTAGCATGTATAGGTTGAGTTTATATTATGTTTTACCTTTCATGTTTTAAAGCTTTCTATTAAATTAAACAATTAAACAGGATTAATTGGGGTGGGGTACACACATAAAAATGGCTGGGATGTTACATTCATTTGTTCTGATGAAGTCCCTTGCAGTTGGGGAAGAAAGTGTTTAACTTGTGGAATATTGTTTTATCTGTGGTTTTTGAACTGTTAAAGTGGTGTATTTCTACATCATGCCTGCTTGTTCCATTTGCTGGTTTGGTTCTTCAGTTTGTTGTTGTTGCAAAGAAGAAATAGTTTGCATCCTCTGAGCTCATGGTAATTTAATAAGCAAAGTATTGCCTCTTCTCCGAGAAAGTATGGAGGTGAGTTGCTTCCACCAATAACTGACTCAAAAGTTACATTTTATTAAAACAAAGATCGGATTACTACAGCACAAATGCAACTAGAGGAAAGTAAATATTTATTAGTAGGAATTGCCACGCTGATGGGTGCCAGTCCATTTCAAGGATCATTTAAAGAAAGATGCCATAAATAGATGACTAGATGTTGCTGCTATACAAAATTAGTATTTTAGTTTTATTTATTTATCTTTTGCTGACCTGGCTAATCCTCTTAGGTTAGAGGCCTTTTTTTCAGGGGAGACCCAAGGTGGCATTTATTCTACTAGAGGACATTTAGTCAGGGAATTGGAGAACTCCACTACTCTTTTCAATAGGTGGTATGGGATTTTTTACATTCTCCTGAGCTACCACCAACTCAAGCAGATGGGACCTTGGTTTAACATCTAATACAAAAGTAAACAAAAACTAAAAATGTGGAAAATAATACCATTTCCTCAGCCCTAAAACTGAATAAAAATTTGAACTTCCAGAAGTATTTAAGTAAAGATTGTAATGTCATTGTAGAGATAAGAGGGCTATGCTTTTTCTTTGCAGGGAAACTTACAGATTCAGCTTTTATTAATCACTGATTTCATTAGCATTGTGTTAATTAAAAGTCTAAGATAAACAAGGCTGAAGGTGGCATATAAGGTATTGACCAATAAAAGTGCTGTCAAAAGGTTTACAAGAAAGCCATACACTAAGTACAAGGTAAAGGGATGCATGCATTCCAGATTTGCCTCACCCCCTTTAGCTGTGGAAAGAATCTGGTGATTGGTTTTCAGGCTGAGCAAGTAACACCAATGATGGATTAGCAGGATGCAGTGCAAGCAATAAAAGAGCAGAGAACAGCTTTACATTGATGAACTTCATGTCCTGGTTCATGATAAAAAGTCATTGCTTCTAAGCTGTAAAATATATTATTAATATAAGCTGAGATGTAATGGCATATGTAGGGTGGAGTTTAGCTCCCATGTGGGGTACAAGCACTTGTAACAGGTTTTGTTTTTCACCATCAACTAGAATGATGGCCAGTGGATTTAATTTGACTGCTCAGGAGTCAAAGAAGATTGATTTGCTGTAAAGGTATGGATCCAATAACAGAGTAGTTAGTAACTTTGTCTAAGCATGTTGTGTCCTCTGATGCCATGCTTATACAGCTCGGAAAAATTATCAGGAAGATGATGGGTAAATTTGTGAAGAAATAATGGACACGAATAAGAACTAGCCAGTATGGACCATGGTTTTCTATGGCTTCTGGAAAATAAGTCCATTTTCACATAGCATGATGCCAGCCTAGTGTGTTTATATAGAAAAGACATATGGGGCTGCAAATTGATATTATAAGGAGAGTTAAACATGTTCTTACTCTCACTGACAAACACAAAAGTTTTAGACATAAGCATACATCTGACAGATGCATTGGTCTATGCAATTACAGATTTTCATGATCTGGTTCCAGTGGTCTACATTAAGTATTACAGGTCTATGCAATGCTGGTGGAAACTAGGATGAGAGTAGGAAATCAGGAAATGCCATAACTAGTATGCAAAAAAAGTGTACTTGTGCTACTGATCTCTGCAGTTTCAATTATCATGAGTAGGATGGGGTTTAATGAACCAATTAAGTACAACATGAGTTTCAATAAAAATTTGGGTTTGTTGTTCTATTGTAAGAGCTAACAGATTCAGATGTTTTTATTGCTACTGCAGTAACTGGTTGTTTTTAAGAAAAATAATTGCTAGAGAGTATTAAATAGTGTGTTTTTGTGTGATACTAGATGGTAAGCTAATGGAAGAAGTAAATGGCAACTGGTCAGTTCTTTCTAATTCTTTAGTCATAGACTTCTAGTATAGGGTGGCCTACAATGATGATTTGCTGAAACCATTACTGTTACAAATGGCAGATGATAAGATTTACCAAATGTATGAGACCATGGTAGACCCAAATGAGATGTTTAAAGACAAAAAATATGGCTAACTGGAATGGCACCAGCACAGTGGCACAGTGGATAACACTGTCACCTCACAGCAAGAGGTTCTGTGGTTCAGTTCTCACATGGGATGCCTCCTGTGCATCTACATGTTCTTCATGT
>NC_056728.1:343257051-343302051 GCF_019279795.1 Protopterus annectens | reverse complement strand
ATTTTGGTTGTGGTTGCGGTCTCTCCTATATCTGATTTTGGTCCTGTGTTGTGGATTCTATCAGTAGAGCCTCTGGTTGTTTTTCTTTGTTATTATGGAGTCTCGTACAGGAGAGACCAAATCCACACAGTCTTCAGACCATCCTTTGGGGTCTGAAGTGGGTGAATTTCAAAAATTAGCTGGTCAGCTCACCAAACTTATCGAACTTTTGATGCCTTTGAGTCAAGGGCTTCTATCTTTTGTGACTGGTAAAGGAACATCATCCAAGACGGATTTTGGTATGGGTCAAAGTCCACCTCCTGCCTTAGATGACAATGGTATCGCCCAAGGTTCCGGTTCTGGTGTTCCAAGTACCTCTACTAACTTTCAGCAAACTCCGAATGTCTTAAGCTCACAAAATTTGGTTACAGAAAATGGATCTACGAGGGGAGATATTGCAGGGAATATACCTTCTACTTTTCAGGAGTGGTTACGGTCTAAACCTACAGTTACCAACCACAACGGGGATTTGGCACCTAAGGACACTAATTATACTTACACTGAGACTGATGAACTTTTACGGACAGCCCTGTACAGGTACAAAAGCTTGCATCTTGACAATATGTATTTAAATGAATGTCTTAAGAAATGTTTAGTACCTAAAGGGCTACGGATTTATAAATATCCTAACAATGTTAGTCCTGGCAGTGAATTCCACCAGGATCTTGTTAGAGCCTTTGATAACTGTGGCCTGGAAATTGTTCAGGCCATAGTTAAGAATAATGAAAAAGAAATATGTAAGCTTCACAAAGAGATTGAGAAATACAATACTTTCATTGTCAATGACGTGATGTTCTCTGTAGAACAGGAAAAGAAAAAATATTATGATATCAGGGTTTATGTTGATAAAAAATGTGAAGAATTTTAACAAGGAAACACAAAAAATTGCAACAAGACATTAAGGAATATAAGATGGGCCAGCAGTATCCAACACCTCCTGCCATGCGCTTTCAATACAATCAGGAAGGGGGAGGAAAGTCCATGTCCCACAATAATAACTATTTTGAGGAAGGAAACAACAATAGGATGGGGAGTCCAACAGTGAACGAACCAATGGTAGAAAATGAAACCCTACCTAGGCATTCAGAAAGGATACGGAACCAGCGTAATAATCAAGGTTCCAAACATTTTTATCAGGGAACTTACCCCCACGGGGGGGGGGGGTACAACAAGAACAGGAACCAGAGGTGGTAACTTATGATACACCAATGGTTCCTGAGTACAATAGGAATGAACATGTGATTAGTAGTCAAGCAGGTTTTTACATTTACAACTACAGTGACTTGCAGGTTACTGACACGTATTTTGATTTATTCACTAAGGGTTTTAAGTATATACCTCAAAGAAACAGTGACACTACTAGGGCTATTATGGATTTAAAAATCTTCATAAGAAAATTAAATTTAGAAAATCTATTTGGAAATACAATTTTTGATATCAACAGCAGTGTACCTCACAGGTCTAGTACATTTAACCCCCTATACACCCACAGTTGAAAAACTTGGAATCTAGAATTGAAAGGAAAATTAGACAAATTAATAGACATTACACATATACTCCTAACCTTGAAACAGCTGAAATAGAATTACTTAACCAACTTAGTCATAACCCTAATATTCAGGTTATAGAACCGGACAAGTGTGGGGGGATGGTATTAATGGACAAAATACTATACTAAGGGAAAATAAACGCTATCTTACATAATGAATCTAGGTACAGGCCAGTCTCTATTAATGAGATTAATATATCATACAAGAAGATAGACTTGGCTATCAAAGATCTATTTGACCAAGGAGTCATAGACTATAGTACCTATTTGTATCTTGAGAGCACAGCTCCCAGGATACCTTCTATATTTGGGATACCCAAAGTACACAAAGATGTCCAAGATCCCCCACTTAGGCCTATTGTTGCTGCACAGGGTTCCAAGATATCCCCCTTATCTAAATTTTTAGATTGGAAACTTAAACATCTGTGGGGTAAAGAACAACATTTACTCAAAAATTCTTGGGAATTTTTGGGCAAAATTACGCCTGAATTATATTCACCTGATTTAATTTTCCTGACGATAGATGTTGTGGATCTTTTTTCTGTGATTCCACACAACCAGGGCTTAAATTGGTTAGGAGAAGCCCTGAGAAAAAATCCAGGGGTAAGTGAAAATGATATTTTTTTGGTGATGGAATTGACAGAATTGGTTTTAAATAACAACTTTCTGTATTTTGCAGGGAAATATTTTAAACAAACCTCTGGTGTTGCCATGGGGCCCCCCACCTATGCGGATATAGTGCTATCTGTTTGGGAAAGTAAATATGTAATTAACAGTAAATATAGTCAGCACTGGACTTTTTATTCATGTTTTTTGGATAATATATGTATTTTTTGGACAGGTTCAATCAGTATACTGGAGGACTTTATTAAATACTTAAACTCCAGTGCTGATTTTTTGAAATTTACGTATCAAATTTCCAAGGGTAGTGTCAACTACCTGGATGTGACCTTGAGAGTAAATGATGAGGGTTTCCAATCTACAATTTACAGGAAACCCACTTTTTCCAATACTTACATCAGGTTCACTAGTTCTCATCCAAAATTCCAAAAGAAGGGTATAGTCAAGGGACAGTTTGTCAGAGCATCACGTATGACCTCTGACAACCTTGACTATACACAGGAATGTTCAGTGCTGACTAAGTTGTTTCTGGAGAGGGAATACCCTTTAGAATTTATTGAAAGCATTAGTTAAGAAGTTAAGGAAGGCAGGGAAACTAAATACAAGCCCATTCTTGGCACAGGTAATGTGCCAAAATTTTCCGCTTCTAGAGAAGTTCAGGATTTAAATGAATGTTACAAAACAGTATTTGTTATTGATTACAGTGCCAATTCTGGGACAATTAAAAAAATAGTTGAAGAAGAATGGGGATATTTCTGTGACATTACGGACCTTATGAACTTAAAAGGGAAAACTATGAGAACAGTTTTCCGTAAGGGGAGAAATATAAAAAATATTTTGGAACAGGAGACTGGGGCTAAGGCATTTTCCAATCAATGTAGAGGCACATACAGATGTGAGGCCTGTGGACAGTGCAAACACATAGCACATATGGATAAAATTTTTATTTCTGCCAGAAATAGATGGATTATTGCATCCAACTATTCTAATTGTAATAGTCAAAGGCTAATTTATCTAAGTTTGTGCCAGGTTTGCCAGGGGTTTTATGTAGGAAAAATGGAAAGACATTTGAAGCGTAGGATTTATGAACATCTATATGAAATACAAAAACACAATCCCAGTAATGCCTTATGTCAACACACCCTGACATGCCCACAAGCCACATTTGTATTTTTTGTACTTGAGCCACAAAGTAGGGACAACAGAGGGGGTCCATGGGAGACCAGATTAGAATATCGGGAAACCTATTGGTAGGTGTTGTTAGAAGCCAGTAGATTACCTGGCATGAATGACCATATATCTATTGTACCATTGTTAAAATTGAAAGCTGCTAAATTATAAACTACTATTTATACATGTTTGATACAATAAGATATATTTTACGGTGGCTTAACATACATATATTTTTAAGAGATTTTTATATTTGTATACATTCACATATACACATATATAAAAAATGATTTTAATATGAAAGGATTTTTTAACAAGTTATACAAGTTTCTTACAAATTATCCATGTAATTTTTAAAATGTATTAGTTTACAAATAATATTTATATATTTGTTTAAAGGTAGGAATTTTATAAAGCATAAACGGGTTTTGGTGTTTGACATTTTAGTATTATGTTAGTATGTTTGTCTATAAAAATTGATTAGTAGATCCTTAATTGATGTAATTAGACTATATAAATAGTCTGTGCAACAAAATTTATAACTGACGAAGTTGGGGAATTACACAGACGAAAACAATGTACCAGTAATTTTGACGTTAATAAAATCATTTTGGTTGTGGTTGCGGTCTCTCCTATATCTGATTTTGGTTCTAAGTAGGTTAATTCTGTTTTTGTGTGCAAGTGGTAGTTAGTTTTTCCTTCCTCCCCCCCTTTAGTGTAAGCTGTTCATTGGTATAGGTTAAAAAAAAAAAGTTTTTTATTGCTGAAAGTAGTTCTAGGCCCACTTCCCTTCAGTGCATGTTAATGTGTTGTGTTCTCTTTAGGGAGTGGCGATTGGTGTTAGATTATGGCTGATCAGCCTAAGTCAGTTTTCAAAAAATAAACAGAGTGTGGCCATAAGCTCTCACCTGCTGATGGTCACACTCTGTGTGTAATATGTTTGGGAGTGCCCCATTTATCAACACGGTGTTCAGTCTGTGCAGGCTTTAACCCGAGGGCCCTCAGGGACAGGAAGGCCAAGTTAGTTGCCAAGGGTCTTCTCCCTGCCTCCATGCTGGATTCTGCCACAGCCTCAGTCTCAGGTACTCCCGCCCAACCACCCACTCAGACAGGGACTCAAACTTCCACTTGTTCTGGTGTTGGGGGAGACAAAGACAAAGATAAAGAAAAAGAAAAAGCAAGAGAGAGAGAAAAAGGAGGATAAAGAGAGGAAGAGGGATAGGCCTCGCAAGAGGTCTCCGGACAGGGAATCTTTCCCTACTCCACCATCCAAGACTTTGAGGCCAGTTTCTCCCAGGCTCCGCTCACTCTGTTTCTCACTGGAGCCATTGGTGTCTTCTGATCCAAAGCCTTCTTCACCCTTACTGCGCAGACCAGCCAGATCTGAGTCGGTCGCCTCTTGGCGATCGACTCAGAGCTTATCGGACTTGGACATAGACAGGATGATGTGGAGATTCATTGAGACCCAAATACAGATGGGAGTCTTGCCAGGACCTTCTCTCTCTGGAGGAGGGACCTCCATGCCCTTTTTCCACCCAATCTCTTCTTCCCTGATCCGTGCAGCTGCTTCTGGGTTCTTGGATCTGAGACTCTTTGGAGCTGGTAGCTTGGCACCGATGGTTCCATCATCCTCGACTCTGGCTGTTACCTTGAGTTCCTCAGATCCAGCCAGTTTGGATCCGAGTGACTCATGGAGCCATGGACAGGGGGTTGGACCCAAGGGGATGGATCCATCTTTAGGTCTGACTTTTTTGGATCTGAAACGTTCCCTTGGACCTCAGGCTACCCTTGCTTCAGCTCCGATTCCCGCTTCAGACCCAGGGAGAGCTTCTCCCTTTCTGGATGCCAAGGAGGTATGCTCTCCTTCAGCATTCAAAGTGGTGGAGAGGGTTCTCTCCCAGGGATTGAGACCTCAGCCCATCTCCTCGGATTCTAGCCAGACTCCACTGGATTTGGCAATGACTTCCTTCATCCTGTCTCAGGGACAGCCCATGCCAGAGGTGCCCTAGGATATTTCCCTTGAGGAACCCACCACGACTCATAAGTCCTCTTCAAAAAGTCCCACTGAAGAGGGTCCCCATAAGTGCAAGTGCAAAAGGAGGCACTTGGACTCCCCTGAGTCCCTCACTACAGACATGGATTTAGATGAAGGAGAAGGTTCCCCCAGGTCAACTCCTGAAGATGTCTGCTTTGGAGATATCATGGAGATCCTCCACCAGAGGGGAGGTTGGTCAGCCCCAAAACCTTCTACGCATGAGTCTGTGTTCCTAGAGGCCTTTGGCATGGGCCCATCTACTTCCTGGGTGTCCCCGCCAGCGGACCCCTTGTTGGACCTTATCACCACACGAGCATGGAAGGAGTCTGACACTGTAGAGCCCACCCCCAAATGCCCTGACAAGATTCTTTCTCCTCCCACCGACAGAAAACCTTGGTCTAAAGGAGCCCCCATTGACACTATGGTGGTCGCAGCAGCCACCAAGAAGGAACTGGCGCAAGAGAGTTCCTCAGTCCACACTCCGGACAAGGAGTCCAGGTCATTGGATAGGTTTGGGAAGCGCGTTTATTCATCAGCGACCTTTTCCATCTGTGCGCTGAACTGTTTGGCACATGTAATACGGCTGCACTGAGACCTTGTCTTGGAATTCGCTGAGTCTCCCCCAGAGTCCTTATCGCAGCAGGACAAACAACTGTTCTCTGTGAAAATGTTGACTCTGAAGTCAGTGTCAAACACGTCCATGCATCTCCTTTCCCATGCCACAGAAGGAGCAGCTAGGGCAGCTGGGACAGGCGTAGCCATGAGGCATCACACCTGGCTCAGGTTGTGTCAGTTTGCGGACCCTTTCAAGGCGTCATTCACTAATGCTCCCTACGACAGTTCCTCCCTTTTCGGGAAGACAGTGTGTGACACTCTTGTCCAGAGCGAAAAAGATGGGAAGACTTTTTCTGCCATCGGGATCCACTTCTCTAACCCTCAGCAGTCCTTTTCTAGAAACCAAAGAGGGCAAAAGAAGATGTGGTTCCAGAAATCACAGTTTTCCCGGGTGTTTCAGGGCATCTCTTCCCCCACAGGCAGAGGGGGACAGGATTGATGCTGACCCAGAGGTAGAGAAGGTCCCATGAACTTCAGGTCTAGGGAACCTTTTTCTGACTGGCCCACTCAGCAGCCCTGAGGGGTTGCCCAATTGTCCTACTCTGGAGGCAGTCAGGGGGAGATTATCTTTGCACCCAGCAGCATGGGAGTCCATAACTGCAGATCATTGGGTGCTACAAATAATATCCAGAGGCTACACTATCCCATTTGTTGCCCAGCCTGCTCACAGGGAGGCCACAGCTTTAGAGGTTTCAAAGCTGCTTCACAAATGAGCCATCAAACTGGTCCCCCTTGAGCAGTCTGGATTAGGCATTTACTCCAGGTTTTTTTTAGTGCCAAAAAAGATGAGGGACCTCAGGCCCATTTTGGACCTGTCAACCTTGAACCTGTCTGTCACCAAACAAAAGTTCTGGATGGTCACCCTACAGTCCATTCTATCTTATCTTCGAGAGTGCAACTGGATGTGCTCGTTAGACCTCCAGGATGCTTACTACCATATCAAGGTCCACAGAAGCTCCAGGGGGGTTTCTTTGCTTCTGGCTGGGAGCCAGTCACTTCCAGTTCAGAGCTCTACCCTTTGGTCTCACCACTGCCCCCAGGGTGTTCACCAAGGTAATGGCAGTAGTAGCAGCTCACCTGAGGCTTCAGGGAATTCAGGTATTTCCTTACCTGGACGACTGGCTCTTCACTGTGTCCACCAAGTGTCTTCTGTGTCTGGCCTGAGACTACTTTCTCCTCTTGCAGATCAGCTGGGGATTGCAGTCAATGTCCACAAATCCCTTTTTCTACAAGTATAAGTTCTAGACTTCATCAGGGCATGGCTAGACACTTTGCAGCTAAAAGTTTTCTTAACACCAGACAGGATCTCACACCTCAGGTACCACATCGCTCTAATTGTGAACCTCAAATTTCCAAAGGTGAGCGATGTGCTTTGGGCCCTGGGCTCCATGGCTGCCTCAATTTCTATTCTCCCTTGTGCATGCTTCCATATGTGGGTCCTTCAATGGACTCTAGCTGTCCAATGGTCTTGGCTAGACCTGCCCATGGATTTTCCAATAAGGATCAGTCACACCTGCAGGATGTCTCTCCTTTGGTGGCTCCTTTCACCTGAGGTTGTAGTGGGACACCCTTTCGTGTCATCCCCAGCCCAAGCCACGGTAACCACGGATGCCTCCCAACTTGGGTGGGGAGGACACTGTTTGGGAAGGACAGTCCAAGGCACGTGGTCCCAGATAGAGACCAAGTTGCACATAAATGTTCTAGAGATGAGGGCAGTGCTTTTAACGTTGAAAGCCTTCCACACTGTCCTTCCTCTGGGTATGATTGCAATTCAGTCAGACAACATGTCGGTTGTCTGGTATATCAATAAGCAGGGAGGGGACCAGATCTTATCTTCTGTGTTGAGAGGCCATGAGAGTGTGGGAGTGGGTGATTTCCACCGGTCAGTTTCTAATTCCAATGCACATCCCGGGACGCTCCAACATTTTAGTGGACAGATTGAGTCAGGCTATTCTGATGCTGTATGAGTGGTCTCTGAAACAGTCAGGAGCAGAGGAGATATTCCTTGCATAGGGAGAGCCTTGCTGTGATTTCTATGCATCTCCTTCCAACCCAAAGTGCTGCGAGTTCTTCTTTCTGATTCCTTCACCAGGGGATGCCCTCAGAGATGCTCTAGTCCATGTTTGGCCCCCACGTTACTGTATGCTTACCCACTGTTACCACTCATTCCGAAGTTTCTTCAGAAAGCCTGTCGACTGGGGTGCATAGTGATCCTCATTGCACCATTCTGGCCTCGTCAAGCTTGGTTCCCCTTCCTTTGGTCTCATCTTCTAGCACCTTCATGGATTCTGGATCCATGCCCGGATCTAATATCTCATCCTTCGGATGCTTACTCTCCCAGTCTGGACAGTCTAAAGCTGACATCTTGGCTGCTCCAGTTTCCTTGATGGCCAGGACTCCAGGTCTCTCATCTCCTGTAAAATCTATGCTAGTGGCTTCTCTTAAAGATTCCACTAGGAAGGACTATCGCAGTAAATGGAGATGTTTCTCTATCTGGGCCTATCGAAAAACCTGGATCATTTTACAGCCCCTATTCCAGCAGTGTTGGAATTTTTAACTAGTATTTTTCAGCAAGGAGCTAGCTCCTCCATGGTGAAAGTACAGCTGGCAGTCATTTAAAATTTTCATGCAGGTGAAAATAAGATTGCACTTGCCTCTTCTAGGCTATGTAAAGCCTTTTTAAAAGGCACTTTTCTTCTGTGTCCTCCCATCAAAGATTCAGTTCCTCCTTGGGATCTCACTTTGGTTCTCCAGTCATTAGTATCTCCTCCTTTTAAACCTGCTGCATTAGTGGATCTAAAGTTTTTGTCTTGGAAGACAGCCTTCCTAGTGGCTATTACATTGGCTAAGAGGGTCTCTGAGCTGCAGGCTTTGTCTGCCGTGCCTTCTTATTTGGTCTTCCATAAGGACAGGGTCTCTCTCCATTTTTATCCAAAGTGGCATCTCAATCAAACATAAACCAAACAATGAATCTACCTGTTTTCTTTCCAAATTTTCAGAACAAAGGGGAACATAAACTTCATTTGTTAGATGTTCATAGACAACTTTGTTTCTACCTTCATAGAACGCAATCCTTCCATAAGTCCAATCAATTATTTGTCGCATTTTCCAAACCTCATTTAGGCAAGGCCATTTCCAAGGTTTCTTTAGCCAGATGGATCACTCTTTGCATTCTACACATTTACAAAGCCAAGGGGTTATCTCCTTCTGGTCTGATTAAAGCTCAATCTGTCCATGGCGACGTCTGCTGCTTTTTGGTCTAAGGTTCCTTTGGATGACATTTGCGCAGCAGCAACTTGGGCAAATTCTCATACTTTTATCTCCCATTACAAGTAAGATCTGATTTCCAGAGGGAGAGCATCCTTTGGCTCTGCAGTGCTCAGGAATATCCTTCCATGAGGGCCTCCCAGGATTTGTTGAGTAGCTGGGGACTCTGTCCCACAGGTTGCAGATAAAATGAAGTTAACTACTTCAGATAAAGAAGTTATGTA
Organism: Protopterus annectens; assembly: GCF_019279795.1. Lineage (NCBI taxonomy): Eukaryota > Metazoa > Chordata > Ceratodontiformes > Protopteridae > Protopterus > Protopterus annectens. The sequence continues at coordinate 343,292,531 of NC_056728.1, read as the reverse complement.
TTCACCATAATGTTCTATCTGAGTAGTTATACTTCATTGTTCTGCAACTTTTCCACCCTCTGTCCCCCTGACCTTTTCATGTGAATAAACATGTTAGGTTTATTTAGTTGAGTTGCTAATATGTATAGTTGCAGCAAACTCGATCTGAGTGAATATAGGAGATGGTGGTGTATTATGGGTGGGGGGAGGAGCTCGGAGCTTGGAGCATATGCTAAGAAAAAAAGTTGCCAGCTTGGATCCGATATGGATCTGTATACCCACATGTATACATTTTTGCAGAAAAATGAAGCATAACTACTCAGATGGAATGTTATGGTGAGTACATAACTTATTTTTTAATTTGACGTAGCACCTCTTTGAACTGACATCTTTCAGTTACAGATAAATGAGCAGAGCTCCAAGCCTTATATGTCAACTTTGTCACTGAAGTAATAGTCTGTGCTGGTAAAAATTGATTAGGAACTATAATGTCGAATACTTAATGAAACCCTGAAATGTACCTTTTTTTCCTATGGAGGCAGATAAAAATGTACAATGAAGAATGATCATGCTACTGTATGTCTGTTGCTTTGAAACACTGAAGTCTGACAGGATAACATTCTTTGATTTGATAGCATGCCCTAAATGATAATATATTAATATCTGACTACTTAAACAACCAATTTTGTTAATTTTGTGAATATATATATATATATATATATATATATATATATATATATATATAGAGAGAGAGAGAGAGGATTGAGTCTCCTTTTCCTTCTGCTGCTTTCATGCGTAAGCAACTTTAATCTATATTAGGTATTCTCATTGATGCAGATTTAAAGCAATATAATCAGACTCAGTTGCAGTGATAGTTACGATACTATGATTCAAATCTTTGTATGAACACATACACTGTAGGAATGGATTGTTAAAATGTTCTAGGTCACTCTATTCTGTTCAGTTAGTATTAATAGGCCAACATATGGTCCCCCCCCTTTTTTTTCTTCCTCCCTTTCTTCTTTCCATTCATGACTACCAGTCTACTTGAACATATAAAGGTATAACAAGGGAAAGGGGGAGGGGAAATAAGTAAACTGGTATATCTACTCTATTGCTGTAGTTATAAACACAAGAGACTGTAATACAGGTATAAAATATATAGGTATTAGAAGCCTATGTCGATAAAGCAACTTGGTTAATTGGTGAAACTGACTCCTTATTTTCCAATACTTAGTAGTGGTTTACACAACATTACATACAAATCCACTGTGATTGTCTGATGGACTTTTTATGTTCATATTTGTTTGAGTTACCTTAGAAATGCTTTACTGTTTGTATATACTACATTTAAAGCAGAAACTATTTATGTATGTTTTTGGTGTGTGAGATGGTGTTAAAGGGTGGTTTAGTTAATTTATTAACTAAACCAGGAACTTTAGGTTCCATGTATGTATGTTTTCTTAGTTATTGGTTTCAAAATTTGTTTCTAAAGATTTTTGACACATCCATGATGCATAACTTCATTAATTGCTTCAAGTCATTATACTTGGAAGGTATTATTGATGCTCTAAATATAACTTTAACAAATGATGATATATAAATGCTTATCATTAAATATTTATGGCTTAAATAGCAATGTCAAAAGAGCTGGTTTAATTAAATTCATTAAAATGCACAGAGCTCAGATAATCTTCTTGCAGGAAACCCACTTTCTGGAGAAGGATTTGCAAAAATGATCATTTAATGGTTTTACAGTTCTCATGGATTCCTGCTTTAGGGCCAAAAGGAGAGGTACTCATACTCTGGAATAATACTTATATACTACCTAAAATTTTAAACACCTTTTCAGATAAAGATGGAATATTAAGCTTAGTATTGCTAGAAGTTAATAAGAAATGCTTCACATTGGTAAATTCATATTCGATCCCTGGTCTAGGAACTAAATATATGAAGAAATACTTGGCTCTCATTACTTTACATGCAAAGGGAGAAATTATTCTGGCAGTTGATTTCAATTGCTTGTTATCAGATGAAAACACCTCTAAAAATAGTAAGGTTAAACTAATGACACAAGCTAAAAAGATAAACAAGAAATCAAGAACCAACAGAAAACATGACAGAAATCCAAAAAAACGCTGACAGTCCTGTACTCAAAAACTTTTATTCAGGAAACCACAACAGTTAAGTGCTTTCATCAGCAACCACAGGCTGACTTCATGAGAAATGAATTAAAACAAAAACATGTTTAATTTATAGCATAAAAGCATCACCTGATTCAATTAAACAATCAAGTAAATAGTTCTATATGCTTAAAGTGCCAAGTGCAGTAAAAAATGCCATAGCATAAAAGAACAGCATAGTATATAAACACCCTAAAAATAACTTGATGTAAAATTAACAATAGATGATAAAAAATAAGAAATTAATAGATTAAAAATTTGAACAACTTTAAATTTCATATTCTCACAATTTAAGTAGGCTAGTTAAATTGGTTGCATCGTTCCAGCCAGGCAAGGTAGTAGCATCTAATTTAATCTGTCAAAACAATTCTCTAAAATCAAGATAATCTTCCCATGGTCCACCCCTAGGGTTCTGTGGGACTTTTTCAATGACACAAAATCTAAAATCATGTCCAGGGTGTTTATTGATGTGTTTAAATAAAGCACTAGTGCTGTTCTGGGTTCTTATAGCCCTAAGATGTTCATATACCCTATCTTTAAAGTGCCATTTGGTTTTACCAATATAGAACCCCTTACAATTGATACATAAAGCTGCATAAATAACTCCCACAGTGCTGCATGAAAATCTACCCTTGGAATTAATAACTGTGTGATTGATAGTAATCTTGTCTGTGTTCAAAATGTAAGAACATTGTGAACAAAACCCACACTTCCTGGTGCCTAACCCACCAATACTTGTAATGGGATGAGATTCCCTCTCCAGTAAATTTTTGATGGTAGCCCCTCTCCTGTAAACAAACCTAGGGTATACACCAACCTTACGCAAGATGGTATCTTGTCCATACAAAATTCTCCAATACTTCTTTAAAATACTGTATATCTTATTGTGGTCTAAAGGCAAATTTGTAATGAAGGAACAAACTTGTTCATAGTCTACTTCCCCAAGAGCAGTGTTTTTGTTTTAGTCATATTCACTGCATAAGTATTGTCTAAAAGTAATGGGCACAATTTCCCATCTAGTCTCATATTTGAAACCTCACTAATGATGTTGCCAATTAATTCCAGAGGATATCCTCTAGCCAAAAACATACCCTTTAAACAATTACTCTGAGTGTAAAAATCTTCAGTGCTGCTAACCATGCATGAAATTCTAATAAATTGACCTTTAACAACTCCTTTCTTGACATGTTCCAGGTGACTACTCTGATAATGTAATAGACTGTTGCTATATGTAGGCTTCCTATACAAATCACTAACAAAGGAAGCATTGGTCAAGTTCTTTCTTATAGTAACATCCAAAAAGTAAATCTTAAAAACTGCGTTGTATTGTTGATATAGGTCAAAAATAGGACACTTCTGCTGGATCACCATTCCAGACAAAGAATAAATCATCAATATAACGTGCATACAGAGCCCATTGACTAGAAAAAGAAGAATGCAAGAGAAATTTCTTCTCCCACATATACATAAAAATATTTGCAAAAATGGGGAAGCATGAGACCCCCCCCCATAACCACCCCACTCTTTTGTACAAAAAACTGTCCATCAAAATAAACAAAATTAAACTTTAAAATAATTTCCATAAGTGTTACCAAAACAGAAACCTGGTTATTATAAAATAAATTACAGTCAAACAAGAATTCTTCAAACCATTCCAAACCCAAAGAATGTGGTATGATGTCATACAAGTTGGTAACATCCACAGTTAGAAAACTAACATTCTCATCAAAAGGCAAGTTTTTAAGTTTTGTCAAAAAGTGCCAGGAGTCTATACAAATGTGTTCCACATCTTTCAAAACATTTTTAAGCATAATGTCAAGATATTTACCCAAAAAACGTGTTTTAGATCCCGCTGCACTAACAATTGGTCTCATAGGAGGATTGTTCCTGTCTTTGTGTATTTTAAGTATGCCAAAGATACTTGGCACCCTAGGAAATCTAACTATGAGAAATTCATAAAGTTCAACATCAATTTGTCCCTGATCAAACAGGTCTTTAAGAAGTAAATCAATCCTATAATGTGAAATGTTGACAAAATTCAGGGAAACTTCTTCATACATAGCATCATCTAAAAGCAAAGTGTTCATTTTGTTGTTGTAGTCACATCTAGTCATGACCACTGCTCATCCCCCTTTGTCCGGTTTCATGACTCTGAGTGATTTATCCATGCATAATTTTCTCAATAAAGCATATTCAGTGCTGGATAAATTCAACCCAGTGTCATCACAAATGGACCTTGAACTCAAAAAAGTTCTAAATTCAAATTCAACCGTACTTTCATAAATAGTCAAAAAACTGACAAGGAGCAGATTAAAAATGCTTTTCTTTCTTCAAGCATTACCATGAACACTGTGCAAAACAGATCAAACAACAAACGTAAATTTATCTTACGCACAAAAAGTTTTAAGTCAAGAATTAATTGTACAATGTCAGAATGTTTTGCAGGTACAAAGTTAAAGCCTTTGCATAACAGGTTAGCTATGTCAGCGTCAAAGGACTGATTTGAAAAGTTCCAAAAGAAAAAGAATGAAAGGCACACCACGACAATCGAAGCAAACCTCCAAGATTCAAAAAATTTTATTCACCAGTAAGCGCTTTCAAGTCTCATATGATGCTTCTTCAGACTTTGATTTGAAAAGTTGTAAACCGAGAAGTCACCTACTGTGTTATAAACAATAGAAGAGGACATGGTGCATACATCCCCCGACTCATAACACATGTCCTCAGAGTTGGAACAAGTACTAACATCAAAAGATGTATGAAAATCCAAACCAGTTACCAAATCATTTAGTTCCATCTGGGTTGCTGTCGCCGCCTCATGTTCTGTTGAAAATAATTCCGGTGATAACTCTGGTTCACATAGGACCGATGTTGTCTGTAACTCTCTTGCTGTGTTTGGTTGCGTATCCTTTCTGATCTCCTCAACGGTTCTTCCCCTAAAGGGACTCGGTGATGTGGTTGCTCTTCAGCTCCACCTCTCACAGAACCGCTACCAACAGGAGAGTCGTTATATGAAGTATCTTGAACATGAGTGGCCGTTTGTCTAAGGTAGGCTGTACCGGACTGATAGGCTCTAATATCTCTGTCAAGTTTTTTTATTTGGTGGTTTTTGTCATCCGCAATGATCTTGTCCACTTTGTTTAACACATGTTGGTAGGCAGAAACAGAATGTTGAAACAAAAGATCATCATGTAACACTCTGTCCAACTCAAAAAGTTCAGAGTGTAACAAATCAATAACGTTGTTGTTTTTCATCAAAATTTCAAGCAATTCAGTACCTTGCCTATCAAACACAGTGACCAACTCACAATATAACAGAGAATCTGCAGTCAAGCCTGTAGGAAATTTCCAATACCCAAGTCCCTTCAGCACTAGCTTTTTCTTGATACACTCAAGAAAGTAGGCATTTTTCACTTGTTGGGTTGCTGACGAAAGCGCTTGACTGTTGTGGTTTCCTGAATAAAAGTTTTTGAGTACAGGACTGTCAGCAGTTTTTTTGGATTTCTAAAAAGATAAACAGTTTTATAGCCTCAATGAATTTTAGAGACATACATAATTTAAGAGTTCAAAATTCACTTCAATACACTCATTATTCTTTCCAATTTCGCACACAAACTAATATTGATAAGATTTTTGTGTCTAACACTCTTTACTCTAAAATAAGTGATGTTGCAATGCAATCATGTCCACTCTCTGACCACAGTGCCTTTTTGTTCAGCTTGATTAGTAAAAAAGATGATATGATAATTTTTCAAAGAATCCCAGCCTATTACTAAGTTAAATGGTTTTAAGGAGTGGTTATTAAAATAAATAAATGCATTTATGGAAAACAACAATAATGGTGAAGTAACATATATCATACTCTGGGATGCATTAACAGTTCACATCTTTAGTAGAGTTAAAGCGTGGTATTTTCAAAGGAGAAAGGAATGGGACAAGGAACTTTCTGATTTACAAGCCAAAATAGATAAGTTGAAACTTAATTTAAAATCAAATGATAAAGCATTACTTACTGAAATTTCTAAGCGAAACCTCAAATATTTAGAAATATTGAATCATGAGGTTGCTATAAGCTTAGAAAAGAATAAACTACAGTCCTATTCAGTAAACCCCAGACATTTACATAAACTAGCTATCAGATCCAAAAAAATAGTAAACAGAATCACATTAATGAAATTAAATACAAGAATAATAACACAGTAAAAAGAACAATTGATTTAGGAGGTATGTTGAAAGCCTTTAGAAATCATTATCGATCAATCAATGACATGTAATCACCACTAGATTCAGACGATGTAATAGATACATTTCTACAAGAAAATATCAAGACTAAACTATCAAAACAACAAAATAGTACCTTAAATAAACAAGTAACCTTAACAGAAGTGAAAGAACAAGTTAAAAATCTGAAAGATTATAAAGCCCCAGGGTTAGATGGGATAATCCCAGAAATATATAAAATTCTTCCAGAGCACACAATAAAATTATTAAACACATTCTCCATGGTTAAAAAAGACTTAAGTCTCCCTCCCTCGTAGAAGTCTCAATAATTTCCCCCATTTTGAAACAAGGTAAGGACCCCCACCTATGTGCATCCTATAGACCCATATCATTGTTAAACATCGATTATAACATTTTCATGTCTATTCTGGCCAAAAGACTAAAGAATATATTACCCAATCTAATACACTTTGATCAAACTGGCTTTATCTTACATAGAAAAGTGCACAACAATATTATTAAGCTACTATCTCTAACAGACATTGCCAACAAAACCAAGAAACAATTAACTGTTATTAGTCTGGATATTGATAAGGTGTTTGATTCCCTTAGTTGGTCATACTTACAAAAAATCTTTAAAGAATTTAACTTTACTTCAGATTTCACTAAACTGATATTAAATATTTATAGTGATTCTAAAGCATTTGTTAAGATTGGTAAATGTCTATCATCCCCAATAAAAATTCATAAGGGAACTAGACAAGGTTGCCCTCTATCCCCATTATTTTTCGCTTTATCAGTGGAACCTTTTGCTTCATTTATTAGAAATAACCCAAATATCAAAGGATTTCAAGTTAATGAGCGATACTGTCCAAAAGTTCAGCTTTTTGCTGACGATATTCTACTAACATCCAGTGACATAGAAGGCTCTTTACAACATATCACGAATGCCATAACTCTATTTGGAAAAATCTCAGGGCTAATTTTAATCAAAATAAAACCAAAACACTTTTAATTAATAAGAAAATAAATAGCAATTTACAAAAATACAATGCATTCAACTGGGAAAATGATAAGATAGATTATCTAGGAATAAGTATTAAGAATAAGTGGAATGAGACTATTAAATTTAACTTCACTAAACTGGTAGCTATAATCAGTGACTTGACTAAAAAGTGGAACAAAATGTTCTTCACCATGGAAGACAGACTTACATTAATAAAAATGATTATTTTGCCCAAGATTTTATTTTACATACAGTCATTGATTTTACCTCCTCCTCCTAAGAAATTCTTTAAACAAATAGATTCCCTATTGCTAACTTTTCTATGGTTCCCTAAGAAACCAAGAATAGCCTATAAATGGCATGTTAGAGCCTGGGACAGTAATGGGATTGGCTTTCCCAACATAGAATTATATTCCAAATCTGTTATTATTAACATAATACTACACTGGATTTCATCTATATACACCTCTAGCTGGGAACAACTACATGAAATACATATAACTTCCTCTGAGAACTCAGAAACCCAGTTTAAGGAAGCCTTTGGAATTAACAAAATATTTTGGATATTCTGTGAATATTGCTTATATAATAAGAAATGTAGCCACTTCACACATGGTATAAACCAAATATTGTATATTTTCAAAAATATAATCGACAACAATTATAGTTTAAAGAACACCTTTTTCATTACATTTCCCATAGCTTATACACCAAATTGCCTAGATACCTTCAATATCAATAAGATGCGGAATCTTAAAGAGAATAATCTAAAGTTTTGGCACCGGTTTATAGACAATAAAAACATCCAACTAATGAACTTTCTGTTCGATATAATGTCTGTGAAGATAATTGACTCTGTATTCAATCTTTAAGACAGTTTGTTGAAAATAACATGAGAGTGTCAATAAATCTGGAAACTGATATTATACCAAGACTGATACAACTATTCAAATGGTGTAGTTTGATGAACATTGAACATAAATTAAGCATAACACCTGTATATAAAATCCTACGAGAAGACTTGTTTAAGTTTGACCAAGCTTTTTGGAATTACTCCATAAAGATTAATGGTGAACCTTTGTCTAACGATAATATGAAACAGTTATTAAATTCAATAAAAAAACACTTCATCATCTTTATATTGGAGACTATATACCTGGAGATTTATTCGTAGAAGCTTTTGCACTCCACACAGAACTGACCTTATAACCAAGAGTAATGAAAGCAAATGCTGGAGGTGTGGTGATATTCTTGAAGCCAACTGGGTTCATATGTTCATTGAATGTAGAACTCTCACACAATACTGGAGTGATTTTAGACATTTTGCAAAAGCCCTGTGGTCTGATAACTGTCAAATTACTAGTTCTTTGATATTCAATGTCCCTACCCCAAGTGTAATCCCTAGACATCAGTTACCCATTTTTTGGTTAATTCTAGCTATTGCTCGAAAAATAATTACATTGAACTGGAAAAATAAGCAAGATCTTATGTTTACTGAGTTTATTTCAATAGCAAAATCTGTATGTAAAAAACAAATGCAAACTATTTATCAGAGATCATCAAATGTAACACACAAAAGACTAGCTTGCCAGAAATTGGAGAGATTATTAGATAAATATTGATTACCTTTCTTGGATAAAACAAATGTTTATCATAGATGTTTGTATATAGTGTAAATAGTTATGTTTTCTATTGTTTATTTTTAATACTTTATGTACATGTTTATTAACAAAATTTAATAAAAATGTTTTTGGAAAAAAAAAGAATGATCAGCAACTTGCAGTCAGCAAAATGTTACAGTAACTCACAGAAAAAAAAAACTGTTTCTAAACATTATCTTTGAAGCCAGTGGATTGTCTTCTGTGTGGAGTCTGCATGTCCTCCCCACGGTCGAGTGATGCTAAAGACATTCAGGTAGGTGCGAGCATGAATGAGCATGTCTTCTTTGAAGGTTGGGCATCAGGCTGGCAACTCGGCACTGTAAAAATCTACTGTCAATCATGGGCAGACCAGAGTTCTGCCTGTGGCAACCCCTAACCAGGAAAAGTCAAAAGACTTTTATCTTTGTAGCCAGTGACTCACAACACTCTCACAGTAACTAAACACACAAAAAAAAACACAATGTATTTCATTTACTTAAAGCACATCTGGCAGACAAATTCAAGTGCAACTGCCAACTATCCCTACTAAACATATCTCTACAGCCCATTTGCATAAGTTACAAGCCATACGATTATTGTATCTCTGCAGTGATACAGAGCAACACCACCCAACCCTGCTGATTTAACTTGTGTAAATAATGTAAATATTGTAAATAGATCATGCAGTATAATTGATATAAATTCATACAAAATTAAGATACAACAAAATAAAATGTGCTAAATAGTGCAGTGTAAAGGCAAATTTGCAAAATACTAGTTTACAAGAGTGGGGTGCAATATTAATGTGTTAACAAATATAATCAAATGTGTAACAACAGCAGCTTGAATTACATTGAAAACAATAATCAGTTTTATTCACTCAAAAGAGTGAAAAAGAAATTTGGAAAGTTATAATAATAAAATGAGGCATACAAGTTGAAATCAGATAAGGGAAATGATTAGAGTAGAATAGTTGCCGTTGTTGTTGTTGTTTGTTTTTCGGCTTTTTCCCAGTAAGGGGTCACCACAGCGGAACTCTGGTCTGCTAATGATTGGCAGTAGATTTTTACAAAACGCTGAGGTGCCAGCTCGACGCCCAACCTTCAACGAAGGCGCACCCATTTATGCACGCATGTCTTTCAAATGCTACCCAACTGCGGGGAGGACATGCAGACTCCACACAGAAGGCACTCCCAAGCCAAGCTGAGAATCGAACGGGAGAACCTCTTGCTGTGAGGTAACAATGCTACCATTGTACCACCGCAGAATTTAGAGTAGAATAGTTGGTGTACTGAGTGAAATTACAAATAAGAAAACAAAGTGCAGTTTTAGAAATAGATGTTACAATGTAATATAGTAAGAAAAGATGTAAAACTCAAAAGAAAATAATGAAAAGTATAGTGAAAAGTAATAGCTGATCAAAAGAATCTTGAGTACAAGCTCAGAGAGCAGCAGCAAAGATCTCTGAAAATTTTCTTTTTTGGTAATAATCCTAGGTCTCAAAAATCACTGGCCAGGAGGGCCCAGAAATAGAGGGAAGAACATCTAGTCAAAGTAAGAAATCCAAAAACAGGGAATCTTGAGTAGAAGCTCATTAGGTAACATCAAATTCAGGCTGTGTAAGTATTATACTGTGATGGATTTTGCAGGATTGCTTGAAAAAAGTTAGGTTGTTAATTGTATTATGCTCCATTCATTTGCAAGGAAAGAATTTGCTGCTCTGTCTCTAAACTTAGTGCAGGTTTTCTCTATTCAATTGATAGTAGAGTTCTTCTGTTGGATTTTCATTGATAAGGGGACTACGAAATGGACACTATTTATTTTAAGGCAGTTTATGTCTCAATATAAAGTTAATTAGTATGCTTTTATTTTCCTGTGACATTCCATCCAGTTTTATTATTTAATAATGTTGTAGGTATGGCTGCTTGTTGGATGAGCTGCAAATATGGCTGTTTTTTAATTGTGTGGTTTCAAGTATATGATGAATTGTTTCAAGTTACCCATCACAATGCATACATTAAAAAGTATGGACAAAAGAAAAGTATTAGCTCAGTAGATTCTCATAGTTGGTGATAAGCATTTGTTAAGACTGGAGAGGATTCCCAGGTTTTTATCTTTTATAATGACCTTCATGTAGTTAATAAAAATGAGTTTGTTCTCAACTGTAACACCAATGTATTTGTAGTGTTCTAAAGTCTCAGTATTTACTTGGCTTTGTATTTTTATCTTTGATTTAGGGCAGCTATCACAATACTTTCATTGAAAAACAAGATTGGTGTTTCTAAATCAGCTTAGAAGAGTACCTGCAGATTACTGAACCTAAGAAAGTAGCATGAATATATTTTTGTCAGTACTTAAAATTGTGTCATCATCTGCGTATGGTAAAAGTTGAAAGACATTGTTTAGATGCATATTACTAGTGAATATAGTAAATAATAATGAGCCAAGAATGGACCACCTGGACACCCATTTGTTAGATAAAAATGTATGGGAGAGGGGGACATCTGGGTAACATGGCGGTGTGACACAGTGCTTAGATCTTCCCTCCAGATAAAGAAATTTGTAAAATGTAGTCTAGCATTGGTCGAACATATTTGGATGGATATCAATAATTTGTCTATTTCATTATATGACTTTTGGGGTCATTCATGTCAGGCAAAAGTAAGCAGAGGAAGAACTGCAGAAGGCTAGTCTGAGATCGTACGAACCGATTCTTGCAGTGCAGTCAAAGGTTTTGTATGCATCACTGATGTGGCAAAAAAAATTAGACACAGTCTACACAGAGCTCTTTAAGATAAGCAGTACTCTTCAGGAATATGTCCAGGCAACAAACAAAAGGCTGGACCAAATGGAAGAAGCCCTGTCTAACCATTTGGATGAAATCATCTCCCTGCAGAAATGTGATGGAGAAATAAGGGACAGGCTGAATTCCCTGGAATCATGGTAAACAGAGATGTTACTTAAAGTCATGGAACTGGAAGACAGAGGGTGCTGAAAAAAATCTAAGATAAAGGGAATTGGATAGTGAGAAACTGATTGACCAGTGACTGCTGGATCATGGTGCAACTACTAAAAATACTGCACGTCATTACGGACATCTGTAGGCAGTAAAATTAGGTTGACTTAAAAATAATAAAGTGATTTTTCATGTTGCAAGATTTAAGATGATTCCTATAGTTGGTGATAAGTATTTGTTGATACTGGAGAGGATTCCCATTTTTTTTATCATTTATAATGAAATTGATGTTGCCCAGGGATTGACTCGGAGACCTTGCATGAACTTTTATTGATTAATGGAGAGAGCAGCAGCAAAGATCTCTGAAAATTTTCTTTTTGGTAATAATCCCAGGGCTCAAAAATCACTGGCCAGGAGGGCCCAGAAATAGAGGGAAGAACATCTGGTCAAAATAAGAGATCCAAAAACAGGGAATCTGACAAAATCACCATTTGATATCCTCAAAATCTTTAGAGTTTTCTTGGGTACTCTGTATAAGGAGGAAGAGACCGTATCTGACATAGGGGACAGACTAGAACGTTTTACAGGTGACTCTGAAATTCTGAGTCTAGGGCAAGCTGCAGTCCAGATACTAATTCAGCCATTTTTAATTAAATAATTAGAGGCAGTTTGGCCTGCTCAATCATTAGCTAAGGCACTGGCTCCTTATGGCTTCTCATATGAGCTGTGCAAGCAGTGAAGTTAAATATTAAGAGGATATTTGTTGAGGCTTTTGAATGAGATTTCATGCACAGGTCAGGCTCCCCCCATAGATGGAAGATACCAAAGTAGGGTTAGTACCCCAACGGACCCCACTGTGTGCAGACCTCTCTCTGTTTTAAATCATGACTATGAAGTGTTTGCATCATTGTTAGCCAGAACGTTGTTGAGGCTACTCTCAAGTCTTATTGACAGAGACCAATGTGGTTTTGTGAGAGGACAACAAAACATTTAATATATCAAGCATGGGCAATAACACCCTTCTAGCCTCCCAATATACCAAAAACATTGCTCCATAATATGTGTCCAGGCTGTTCTTAAAAATATCTAAACTAGTACTTGCTTTAATGTAATTTGGCAGTCTGTTCCTTGCATCATCTACTCTCTTAGAGAACCAATTAGTACACTTCTCATTCCTAAAGAATCTTCTAGATAGGTTGTCTGATGATTCTCTACTTTTTGATAACCCCAAACATTCCCAGAGGTAGTTGTCTCTAAATGCCTTATATGCCTGAATAAGGTCTCCTCTTAAACATCTGTGAGACACTGTAGAAGTTCAGATATTTTAGTCATTCATAGGAACTTAAAATTTCACATCCATGGATTTCCTTGGTATATTTCCACTGTACTCTTTTCAGTTTACTCATGCTTGGTTTCTTATAACATTTTCATATTGTTGTTTCATACTCAAGTTTGGGTCTAATATAACTAACAAACAACGACTTCATCATTTCTGATTTCCTAGATTTAAAAAACTCATATAGTTCTATAACTATCAGTAACCAATTGGTTGATATGATTAGAAAAAAACTCAAAGCTGGATCTACCCATATACATAGGTCCTTAAATGAATCTCTAGATTCAATCACTGTGTGCTATATTAAATATTCACCTTTCAGTTTATCTCTCCCAAATCAAATATGATTAGTTTTTGATGTATTTATCAGCATATTATTCTCCTGTGCCCAAATGGTCAATTTAGTCTAGTTCTTTTGAAAAAGAAAAATGTCCTATCTGTAATACACATAATCAGTTTTGACACTATCAGTAGGATGTTATTAACACAAAAGAGGCTAAGGAACTTGGTAGACCCTTATTATTAGATTTGTTAGATTTAGATGCTGAGAAAATATTTGACAGGGTCTTCTGGCATTATGTATGGCTAATAATGAGGAAGTATGGATTTTCACTCTCCCTAACTGACCTAATGAGGAATTTCTATCACCATCCCACAGTCAAAGTGAAACTGGGGAGTAGATTATCTGGAGCTAGTCATTTGGAGAGAGGCACCTGATAAGGATGCCCCTTGCCCCCCATCATACACACACTTTTTGCGCTGTATATGGAACTAATGGTACAGAAAATATGAAACATCATAATAAATAGTCATCCCCGACTTACAAAGCAGGCACCCTCCCTGACGACATTAGTGACCACTCACTGACCTATATAATTAGACAAAAGGTCAATATCCCCAACTCAATCATTTATAGAACTACCCGGAACAACAGTTATTTTAACCCAGAAAGCTTCCAAATTGAACATAAGGCATGTGATTGGTCACCCCTAAAACACCTCCAACTAGAGGATGCAGTGTTACACTTTAACACCAAATTCTTACAAATATTGGATAGCCATGTCCCTATTCGCTCTATCAGAACTAGGACCAAAACTGCTCCATGGCTCACAAAAGAGACTAGACATAAAATCCTACTAAGAAATAAAATCTGGGACAAATGGAGAATTACCAAAAACCCAACAGATCATCAAAACTTTAGACAGTTGAGAAATGCTACTAAAAAATCAGTACTTCTAGACAAAAAAAAACTATTACTTTCAACTTCAGCAAACTCATCAACGCAAACCACAAAAGTTCTGGACAGGTATTAACAGACTCCTACACCCAGGGCATGCCAAAACACCTACCCCATCAGGCACCACCCATGACAATCCCAAGCATATTGCTGATGCCTTTAATACTTTCTTCACTGAGGCTGTCCAATCTCTAACTAATTCCCTACCTCCTGTTAGCACAAGCATGTCTCCATGACTAGCTCACCTCCCTCATTTCATTTACAACCAGTTCCAACATCCCTCATCTGCACCCTTCTTCAAAAACTCAAACCATACACCCCCTCAGTTGACCGTCTACCAGCTGAATATCTGCAAATAGCTGCTAAGGTTCTAGCATATCCCATTTCCATCCTAATAAATAGAACCATTACTGAAGGAACCATCCCATCACTCTGAAAAATCTCCCATATTATCCCACTACATAAGGGCGGTAACTCAACTGAACTCTCATACTTTCGCCCAATAGCCTTACTCTCTCCTTTAGTAAAAATCATGGAAAAATGCATCCACCGACAATTGCTAGATCACTTACTCCAAAATAACTTACTAGCCAACTGTCAGTATGGTTTTAGGCCATTCCACAGTACCACCACTGCTCTCTTGTCCTTTTCTGTCTCCATTAACAAAAATCGTAATAGCAATATGCTATCCTCTGCACTCTTTACTGACCAGTCAAAGGCCTTTGATATGGTTAACCACCAGCTACTTTTAAATATACTTAAACCCTTCTCACTAGATACACAGGCATTACAATAGTTTGAGTCCTACTTAGAAAATAGGCAACAAGCTGTCCTTTGGGATAATAATCTATCCACACATCTTCCTATTACTCCTGGTGTCCCTCAAGGCTCTATTTTGGGCCCTCTCCTATTCTCAGTTTTTATCAACGATCTAAATGTAAAAATTCCTCAAGCCACCTGCATACAATATGCAGAGGATTCTACACTCATATACTCTGCTACTTCCTTAGCTGAACTCCAGTCCCTTACCAAAACAGTGTTTAACATAGTTGAAAACTGGTTCTTACAGCGCTGTCTCCTCCTGAATCCCAAAAAAAGAAATTATTGCTATTCACTCCTACACAAAAGTCCTCCCCAATAGACTTCACAGTTCTATCCAATAACAGCACTGTCATATCTCCTGACCCAACCACCAAACTCTTAGGTCTAACAATTGACCACAACCTTAACTTTGACACACACATCAAGGCTATAATTAAATCAGTCAACAGAAAACTAGGCTCACTGTACAGGATTAAACCCTTCCTGACACCATTAGCTAGAACCACTATTGCCCACACCCATCTTATCTCCACCCTCCTGTATGCCTCACCCATTTACACTAATCTATCCAAAAACAACCTCAACAAACTGACAACCTCCTATAATAACATTGCCAGATTTGCCAGTGGCTCTCCATTTAGAACCCATCATTGTCATAACCTAAAACAGCTAGGATGGCTCGAACTGCAAAATCAGCTTCAGCTTCAACAACTTATCATCACCCACAAGATCCTCTATCATCCTTGTAACACTCCAATACTCACTAGTCTTATCTCCCTCTACAAAAATCTCACAACCCTATGCTCTGCAGAAAAATTACTTGTAGCCTCACATAAATCCAATAATAAGGCTGGGGACTCTCTGTTCTCCAACTCAGTGGGGAAAAATTTGGAACCGGCTTCCCAATGAACTCTCGATCTCTCCAACACCACTTTTCAAAAAGCAACTTAAGGCTTACCTTAAAACTCACTGGCTATGCCCATGTACTAACCCAGACTAACAATCACCTTCCAGCTATGCTCACTGAATGTTCAAAGAGTAGAAGCTGTAAGCTACCTTAACTATATGCTTACTCTTTCTTGGGAATTACCATAGAGTATAATTGCTTAACAAGCTTTCTAATGTAATAACATGTCTCTACCTTTAAAATTCTTGTTTTCTTCAGTAAGTAGGATTAGTAAGCTACCTAAAGTCGGTTGTAACCTTGATTTTCTTGAGGAACCCTCTTCAGAGTATGACCTTGCTTAGCAAGCTCTCAATTACATTAACATGTTTTCTACCTTATAAATATTTGTTTTTTCTTGTTCTACTTTTTAAAATATGTTACTTATATTATCACTAAGCTGCTATATAATAAGTGCATTCTAGTCTTAAATTGTATTGTACTTGTTGCTACTACCTGTTCAGTGTTTTATCTGTTTAGTGGAGCTTATCTCCCCGGGCCTCTACTGAAAATGGACCTACATCCAGTTAGACTAGCCCCGTCAACAAATGTAAAATAAAAATAAAAATAAAATAAATAAAATAAAAATAAACTCAGCAATTCAGGGTTATACTTGGGGGGCCAACATCAAGCTAACATTAACAGGGATGCAGTCATTGAACTCTGTGTTAATTAATTTATTGAACATTATTATTTCAGCCACAATATATTGCTTTATACCCATTTTAGTATTCCAGTCAGAGTGTTACTACAAGATTATAATGGATAATAACATTCAGCTATTACTACCTTTTCATTTGATTTTATGTCAATGTATTATCAAATGTTCCTTCTAGGATGTGTTACTAAAAGGAAGTGAAGTGTAGCATATTTGCTGCTGAAAGTTTTGTTGCTGTACACATTATCCTATTTTGTAAACATACGCCATCACTGCCACTGCTAATACTTCCATGGCTGTAACAGAGGATAATCTGTGCATGATCACTGAAGTAGTCTTATTAGCTCCAAATATATAAAAACACTTGAAAGTAATGTGGAGACAGATGTACAAGAATTTCTGTGGAAACTGAATTGGTATAACCCAGTCAATGTAGCAACTAATCCAGCTCTAATAACTGGCATCATATACTAAATCTGTATAATTTCTGCTCCATACTAAAAAAAACTTCAAGGCAGAAAATTAATACAAAATTAAAAAAAGACGTGTTATTTGATGTGCTTTATATTAAATCCACTCATGATATTATAGTTGTATTCAGTTTATGTTACTAATATAGAACGGTCTACTGAAAAAAATGGCATGCTGTTCAAAATTAAGTTGAAAAAGAAATAGTACAAGGAATTTATGAATTAGTGATAAGAAGTGAACTATAAAAGTAATACAAACCTTTGAGTACTTGCAAGCTTTCTGGAAACACTATGATTTGTCCACTGCTGTGTTTCTCACTGAAGACTTAAAGTGCTGTACATGTTTCATTGAGAGCTTATGTTGCAGGTATTGGTACATTGTGCATTTTTATTTCTAGCTGGTGCTGTAATGGAATCTTTAAGCTCATGCAACTTGGAGAAAACAGGTAAATGTGAGTTTTTTAAGCTATCCCCTTTTCTCTGAGTTGGTGCAGCTATGGAGATAGTGTATATTCAGAATGGGAATGTGGTTCATTTTCCCTTACATTGAAGGCTGACAAGTGACAGAGATGCAGCCCCTCGCACACATGATTGCTTGATGTTGTTTTATACTATTATGGATGTTGATTTGCTGAAGTGCATTTCAGTGAAATTTAAATATTCCAGTTATAATGTTGTGCAACTATTTGAAGAGAGAAGTGATATTTCATTATAGAGGTAAGCTTTCCAGCAGACGTACTAATGAGCAGAGTGACTTTCTCTTTTCTTTTATATGGTACATTTTTGACTACTCTAAAACATTGTTGTGATTACTCAGTGCATTGTTTATACAGTAATGTATTACCATTAATCAAATATGTTAATTATTCATTTATAATTAAGAGGGGAAGAGGAGGTCATATGTGCCATTCTCATTCAGGGCAGCTTATTGTACTCTGCAAAAATTTCTATAACTGCCATGAGTAGCAATTAATAGTCAGGAACTAGAAAACATTATATGTCTAAGGAAGAAGATTTTAATGCTCATTTCTCATATTTAAGAAGACAAGGGAGTGCCCAGTCCTTTGTTACATTTACTGTGACATCAGCCAATATTAAGAATATGTAGTACATGGAGCGCCATGGTTGTGGTCTAAAATCTGTGAAAAGGCAGGCTTGTTAAATACCTTTCTTTTGTCAGAAAGGTGCTTAATAGTTCGATGCACACCCTCAGCACTATTAAATATTAGTCTTGTGCTTAACAATGCTTAGTAGCTGCAAAAAAAGAGCTGTGAGAAACTATTAAACAGAGATGCATCCAGCTAATTTGGTGCCCAGGGCTGTTCCCTGATCTGGCTCCCTGTTCTAACTAGCTCCTCTGACTTGAAGAAAAAAAAATAACTTCTTCCTTTCATTTTAAACTCTAGCAAACTGCTTGCTACATTAGTAGCAAGCAGTTGCTACAATTTATGCTATACATGAGGTTATAGAATCTTTACTTTTGACCACAAATGCAATACAAGCATTCATTTCTGAATGTCGGTAGTGCACTGAAGACCAAACTAGATCTACCAATTGAGCTCTTAGCATTTTGTGCTGGGGGTAACTGCCCCTCCTCACCACCCTATCTACACTACTGCCATTATATCAACTTAAATGCTTCACTCAGACTTTTTTAAGCTCTAATGAAGTGTTTACCAGCGTTCAGATGCTCTTCTTAGGTGACTGCTCTCAGTGTGGGTACAGTTAGTGTGTTATGACTTTCTAAGCTGTAAAACACTTACCACTACTAACTACTAATTGTTCTTTTTTCTAATGTTTGTAGTACATGGGAGCAGGTGAAGTGCAATGCACTACAAAGAATTATGATCAGGTCTTTCTGATCAATATGTTCTTAACATGGACGCCAAAATTTACTTGCCGAGCTTTGTTCTTGGGGTGAATTTCTTGACATTCATGTCTTGAACATAACATCCTGATTATGATCAGGGACCAGTCATAATCGTCTATGCTGCCTACCACTTTTTTTCTTGTCCTATTCACATCTTCAGTGCTTTTCATTGTTATCGCCTGTGCACACTTTCACTTGGAAATGCACAAATGCAACACATGTATCTGTTTTTTGTTTATGCTTTTCATTTTCCTGAGCCTCATTTCTGCTTTTAGAAAAGGCATTTCAGAAGTTTTTGATTAACGTCAATACTTAGCATTAGATAATCATCTCCTCTACGCAATGATCTCTCTCCCGCCAGCACTGTTAAATGCAAGTAAAACAGAACTTCATTATCTTTTTTATGACCTTATAAAGTAAAAACTGACTTACTGCCATCAGCTCTCACTCATATCCCATCTCACACTATCTCACAGTTCTCACATCAGTGCCAAACAAAAGTAAAATTCTGATTTATGGAAAATTCTGATAGATAATCGATTCTTTTTATTTAAATAAAAGATCCTGTAATTCTTTTGTCCATTGAATTTACCAAAAGGAAGCATTCACCTCTTATTCCAACTATTGAGATTTAACTCATTGTTAAACATGGCAAGATAAATTTGTTTTTTCATGTACTACAAGTTCTCGCTAGCAATACTGAGGAATTCTGTCTGGGTGCTAGTATTCAAGCTAATAGTTCTGAATGATCCTTGTATCCCCTGTGAGCACTTTTATTTTAGATAATTAATGAAGCAGTAAAGTCACTGTACTACATTACTTATTACATAAAAGGCAGTGGGTGCCTATTGTGCTAATAAGAACAACCTGCATCCCTTCAAATTAGAAACCTGCATGTCCATACCTCTCAACCTCTTAGCACAAAAAATATGGACACAGTTTGACAGAATGAGGGGACAAAGGCCCAAAAATAGGGACAGATTTTAAATATTGCTCTTATAAACTTAGGACGTTGCTAGGATAACAGGATTTGTTTTAGTATACATTTTTTCTGAAGGATATGAAGTCTGAAACACAAATGTATATCATTATTTAGTGACTTCAGTCCTCAGATCTTCTCAGTGATTTGCCAGAATATCACAAATTTTATGAGGAACAGAATAAAAATATGACACAAAAATCTGGACATTCTGTGAAAATCTGTACAGTTGAGAGGTATGCAAACATGCCAGAAAAGTCAAAGTTAAGTTTATTGTCATTAAGAACTGCATGCATGTAGCCTAAATGAAATTTCCTGCATCAGCTCAATTCTTGAAATTACAAAGGAAAGTGAAACAACACATACAAGTAAAGGAATAAACATAACTAACAAATACAATACTACTCCCAATACACATAAGAAAGCAGAGACATTTACCAACACTCATATATGAAAAGAATACCCTCCCCTGATTTAAATTAACTACCCTATTTAAAGTAAAACAAAACAACTTTTGAAATGCCTAAGTTATTTGTCTAATATTGCACTTGAGTGAGTTAAATAATATTGAATATGGATATAATAAATAAATATTGCACTTACTTGGAATATATGTAAGTATATATTGCACAAATTAATAAAATTGACTTATTATGTGTCCAGACCGGGACTGCCGAGGTGGCGCAGTGGTGGCGTTGTTGCCTCACAGCAAGAGATTCTCCCGTTCGATTCTCGGCTTGGGTTGGGAGTGCCTTCTGTGTGGAGTCTGCATGTCCTCCCCGTGGTCGAGTGGTAGTTCGAAAGACATGCGTTGGATGGGCGTGCCTTTATTGAAGGTTGGGCATCGGGCTGGCAACTCAACACCATAAAAACCAACTGCCAATCATTAGCGGACCGGAGTTCCGCTGTGGCGACCCCTAACCGGGAAAAGCCGAAAGACAATCACCAACAACAACATTATGTGTCCAGACCCTTGTGACTAGATCCTGAGTTCAGAAGTCTAATAACTGTAGGGTAGAAACTGTTACTGAATCTTGTAGTCCTGCAGTGGATGCTTCAATATCTCCTGCTTGACGCCAGATGCTTAAACAGTCCATGAGCTGGATGGGTGTTGTCCTGTATTATTTTGGTGGCCATTTGAATGCTTCTTGCAGAATAAAGATGTTGTATCGATGGAAGACTGGAACCTGTTACCTTCTCTGCAACCCTCACCACTCTTTGTAGCACCTCCCTTTCTGTAACTGTGCAGCTTCCAAACCACACTGTGAAGTTGCAGGTGAGCATGCTCTCTATTGCACCTCTGTAGAAGGGGAAGAGAATATGAGGAGGAAAATTAGCTTTTTTCAGCCTTCTTGAAAAGTGGAGGTGCTGAAGTGCTCCTCAGACACTATCCAATAGTAGTAGATTTAAACAGCTCAGAAATTAATCTTTCTATAAATATAATAAAGTAATGAATGTGAGCTGTATATTCTTGTCTGTGCATTTGTAACCACATGTTTACTAGACGGCATAATTTAAGTTTAGAACTATAGTTTGTCTGGACACAAACAAATACTAGCTGGGAATATTGATGTGATTTTTGTTGTAATTATTAATGGCTATACAACATCCATCATGTAACAGTAATTACAGTAACAGAAAAAACAATATCCTCAAAGCTCAGACTCAGGGCATACTTTGTTGTACTGCAAAAGTTAGTTTTGGAAACAGTTTGTTTCATGTTTGCTTACCAAATTATATGTGGTACATCAAGGATTTGCTATGTTTGGTGGCTGTGTGTTACTTTGGTTCTACTGTTTGAACAAATCTTACAAATGAGAGGAGTATGAAACTAGATGGGTGCTGAAAAATATGCTGAGATAGTTATGACAGTTTTCTGCAGTACTGATTGATGTTCACAGTTCCTAGGTACAAAAAGAAAAGAAGATAATCAATGTTTATAACACGAAACAAATATTTAAAAAACATATGGTATTATGCAACGAAAACTAACAAGCAGGTTCAAGGATTATCTGTCTTGTGAGTTGAAAAGGGCCCAAAGATCCAGCAGAATTGTAGCATGAAACAATTTTCAAGCTTTCTTAAAATCTGTCATCTCATTTTAATTGCAAAAATAATTAACACTTTTGTTAAACTACGGTGTATTTCTGAATGTTTACTGCAGTTTTAAGAGTTATGTAATACAATGCAGTCTCAATATGCCAAGCTTTGGATACCAGGCTATCATGTCTAGTTAAATTTCATCTCAGTGTGGTGCAATTAAATGAGAAAATGGTTCAGAATGCCTTCTTACACCCATATAAATTAAAACTCATCTACCAGTTTTGCAGCTATGATTTAGATTTATTTATGGTAATGGACTCCAAGTGTTCTTTTGTTCACAAAAATTGAGGGTGGCATTTATATCATATTTGGTTCTTTTCAATACAAAAAATAGCTACACACAGGAAGAAGACATTTTTAGCATGGCAGGCTATCCTGTCTGACACAGCATGTCATGACAGGTATGCCCTACTAATCTTGAAAATGTGACAGGTATTTTGCTGTTATAGGCCCTGTCCAAATTTCTCCCCATGACCAGATATGAATGTGTCTCAGGGATGTGTTGCTGATGCTGATCCCTTTCATTCATTCATTTGGTGATTGTAGCAGTGAATGCATATGCTGGAGATGGTGGACTTTATTAATCACTACCAGCAGTGTCAATGGCTCAACAGGTAGCAATGCATGCTCGTCTTTAGTGCTGAAAGATCAGAAGGCTATGGGTTCTGTTACTACTTCAGGTGATTGGACTAATTTTCAAATTACTGACACAACAGTGAGGTATTAGGTGATGCTGCACTCCTGAATTTGCCTTTGTAAAAATAAGAAATTAAACTGAGGTCCCATCTGCCTGAGTTGGGTGGTAGCTCAGGTGAATGTTAAAGATCCTATGGCACCTATAAAAAATAGTACGGGAAGTCCCTTAATACCCTGGCCAAATTTCTCCTAGTAGTATAAATACTACCTCAGGCTTCTCCTTAATAGAGGCACTAGCATAACAGAACTAACTTACTCAACAAAGCATAAATAAAAAAATAAATACTTTCTCTGTAGCAGGTAGAAATATGTAATGAGTGACTTTCAAAGCTAATTTGGGGAAAATGTGTTCATTAAGCTGTGATGCATTTTAGGGTGTCACTTGTAAAGTAAGAAATAGAGGGGAAGCTGAAGAATTATGATTTCCCCTTTTCTTCATATGACTTAATTGTAAAATGGCACTATGAAATGATTTTATCTTACAAGTTTTTCTGAAACTGTCAAATTTCATGAAGTGTATTACCCTGGAAAACTGCTGCTTCCCACACTTTTTTGGGACACAGAACATTTGCAGCATCTATCCTTCCATTTGAGATCAAGCCATCCATATCTGCAAATATTCATGCTTACTGTTTTAAGCTACAGGACTGCTATCTTTACAGAAGCACAGGCACTTTATTCAGATCAAGTGCACCTTCATCATGTCCCCTGTTTCTCCTGGCCTCTAGTGAGAGCTGCTGTAGCTCTTCTGGTTTTTGGTAATATCCTTGCCTTTCTATGCCACACACCCTTCTGGTGAATTTACTAGGACTCCAGCAAGCAGTTGCTTTTCCCATTTGTTTTATAGCTCCCAGAACTACACATAGTACTCAAGATGTAACCTAATGAGGGCTGAGTAAAGTGGAAGCTTACCTCAATTTTGTTGTCTCTCTCCCCGAAGATACATCCAGCATTCTGTTTGCTGTTGCTAAAACCATGCCACTCTGTCCCTGTTAGTCCAATCCAAGTATAATTAATATCCCAGATACTTTTTCTGATCTGCTTCTATGAATTCCACTCCCCAGTTAACACATCACATCAGGGTTGACGTAACCTTGTTGCAGTGCTTGCATTTACTTGCAATTAATCTCATCTGCAAACGTTCTGCCAAGACTTTCTAAATCCTTCTTTAGATTGTTCTCCACCCTCCAGTAGTGCATCTGTCATTCTTATATTAGTAAAGAAGTTAAACTTGTTCTTTCTTCATGCAGATATGTCTAAAGCAAATGCACAGGGAACTACTGGATGCAGGACTCACTGTTTATTCAGTTTCCTTATTTCTGATGCTGTCTGTCTCATCACAATTCTCTATGTCCAACTGTTCAACCATATAAAAATCAGTTTCCTCATCTTTGGTCCTAGCACCCCACCTCCATCTCTAAGAATTCCTATCTGCTGCTTGTGTGAGTCGCATCAGAGTTTTTGGTGAAGTCTAGATGGACCGTGACCTCCAGTACTTTCCTTCTTAATTTACCTTAACCTATTAAATGAATTCTGTCTGGTAGTTGGCTTAGAGGAGTAATGAGCTGTTTCCTGTGGTCCATGGCGCAAGGTTTGATTCCCTCAGCTTCCATTGCCTGCGTGATTCTGAGAAAGTCACTTAAGCAGACACTGCTCTGGCTTGAGTCTGAAAAAAATCCATGCTGGTCAGTGCTCTACCCCAGAAAACAAATACAATTTATTCACTTTTTATTGACCATGAACATGTTTTGAATGCTGTTATAGAGATTGTTGTCCTGCAGGAAAGTAACTAGTATTTTCCTCAGCATTCTTTCCATGGCTTTTCCCTGCCACTTCTGTAGTACCCTGTAGCTTGTAAGGATATCACGCTTACTGCTCTCCAGTCCCACGGTACTTTTTTATTGGCTACTAATCTGTTGGGGATCTGGCAGCACAGTGGGAGGTTTCCTGAGGACTATGCGAGGTATCCCATTTGATACTTGTTCTTTTTAATTCCTAAGGGCCATGAAGTCTCTCTACCTCATCCCTCCCTATCCTGGGCCTGCTACTGTTTTCCCCCATTCTGTCCCACCTCCTGCCCAACATGGCTCTCTTCCTTTGCTTTCCTTTGTTAAGACTGAAGCAAATAGTCAGCACTTCTGTTTCTCCCAGTCTCCTGTGATCTCCTCTGATCTGTGTTCATCCTAGCCAGGTCTGTCACTCCTTTTTTCTTGCATACAAATAAAATACCTTATTTCTCTTCTGTGACCATTCTCTCAGTAGGCAGCTTTGCTACTTTACTGAGTATCTTGTTTTTCTATTAGCTTTCTTGGTGTGGGTCTACTAAATCTTTCTCCCCTTTCCTCTTCAACTCTTGTATGGTCTGTCTTTTACTCCAAACTGCTAGTCTCTTATCCCTCTGCATCCAAGCTGACCTTCATACCTTTTTACATTTTCAGTCCTTCTTCAGATCCTTCTCCATAGGCCTAAGTACTACATCTCTGGCACATTCTGATGCTTGTTTGTTCCCTCATATTTCTCTCAATCTCCCAGCTCATTTTTGATCCTCTCCTCCAGCTCAGCATAATTCACTTCCCTAAAACTCCACACAATTATCTTTGTTTTTGCATTCTTATCTTTGTCAATCTAAATTACACAGTAAATTGCTTTTGTTGATTAATGACGCCACTCCTTGGACATCTATCATCCCTTTGCCTTGGATTGGACCACATTAAGAATTCTATCCTTTCTGCTATAGTCCAGCATCAGTAGGATGAAATTGCCTGGGTGCATGACATCAAGCAAGTTTCTGTCCCTCTCTGTACTGGTGCTGAGAATCTTCCCAGTCTGCTTCTGGCAGAGTCTGGTCTGCCATGAGTAATGTCCTCTTTCTCCTACCCCACTCCTTAATTTTCCTCCTTTGGTCTCTAATCCTCTTCCCTAGATATATATGCAGGAATATATACTTTACTGATCCCTCAGTACTCACTCCCTTTTTGTACTTTTTTAAATGTTATTAATTGCATACAGTATATTATATTCACATGCATTCTTCATGCATGGTACACCATAGCTAATCAATGGTTGGCTGTGTCTATCTCTATTCTCTCCCTTTTCTCCTCTTACCTTGGTTTCCTTTTGTGTCCGTCCTCTCCTTCCACCTGTTATTTCTTTCAGCCTTGTAGTATTATAATACTTCTTTCTGTTGCTTTTTTCATTTTTTTCTCCCCTCGTTTCCTCATTCTAGTCAGTTTTTGAATTCTTCTCACCATGTCCAGGTACCTTTTGTGTAGTTCATGCACCCATACTCTTTATGTCCTCTTCTGGTTTTGAGTGATGATGGCTTTAACTTTGGCACACAGCAGTCTGATAATGTTCATTTCTCTTTCTTTTCAGATGCTGTCCTATTTCTTTATGTCCCATATAAAGAATTCACAAGTATTTTGATCTGTGTCTCCACAGATCTTCTGTGCCTGTTTCAGATTTCTTGTGCAGAACATGCACATTGCTCCTTTCCTCTTCTTCTTCACATCTCCATCAACTGTCCTCCTTTCTGCCTTCTTTCAGCAGTCTCAAGGGGATAGACACCATCTATGTAGTATTCTTCAGATTTGATCTCCTGCTCTGTATAGTTTCTTCACATGCCTTATTGTCTGAATTGTCTTCTGCCAGTATCCTTTCACCTTACTCCCTTCCCCAGTTCTTTATCATTTTCTCTCCTTAGACATTGTCCTTTTTTTCTTTTAATGCTTCATACATCTGTTGGAACATTTGCTTCCCTAACCTCTTCTATTTACTCCAGGGTGCCATCTCTTCCTGCCTGTTACAATCTCAGTATTCTTTTACCATGTCTCCCTGAGTACCAAGTAGTTCCACCATTGGGCCTTTAGAATTCTGTATTAATGCATCCATTGTTTTAAATATTTTCCCATCATTTTCTATATATAACAAATCTTCCTCTTTAACTATTCCACTTTTACATATTTCTTAATTTTTCTTCCCTGTGTCTGCCCCCCAACTTTCTGTTTCTCATAGTTTTTGAGATTGCCTTTACCCCATTTCATGCATACCACTTGTTTCAGTTTTGTTTCATTTATTTGCTTTAGCAAATTTATTCACATTTTCCCTCTGCATTTAGTCTCTTTTGGTTAACCTCCTTCCCTTCTGTTTCTATCCAGTGAATGATGTTACATGCCAATGCACACATTGGATATATGGAAGCTCCCAGTCTCCCTTTCTTATTCATTCTCATTTTTGCCTTGTTCACTGTTTTTCTCTTGCCTTTATTGACCTAGTCCTCTGTCTTTTTGCATTAGTTGTAGCTTTTTGTCTCTAGGGTATATTTGAATGCTACAGAGTAGGAGGGAAATTATTGGTAGTATTTGTGATGCCCGTGCACTGGCCCAGTAATAAAGGAGCCTCAGTCCTCACCATTAGCACCAGTGAGGGGCGTTCACATTGGGAGGATAACAAGTACACACACAGTAAAGTACAATTTCTCTTAAGAGCACACAGAGATCACAGTCAGCCTGGGGCTGGTTTCTCCCTTTCTCTCCAGATCCCCAATATGACTCCCCACTGGCAGAGCTGTAGGGTTCATATCACAGCCGAATGGTCAAGCCAAAACCTCCAGCACCCTCACTGTCCAATCAGTGCTTTGTGTCCCTGCCCAATAAGATGACACACACACACACTTTGAGATTTGAGTTATATACAAACACACAGACACTCCTGGGGAAGGCTGGCACAGGTTCTCCAGCTATGCCCCCTTTTGACCAGACTATACAGTAGTACCGACTACCACCAACCACTATCAGCTACTAGAAAGGCCCTTACCAAAGGGTGTCCAATTCTACTGTGCAATGTTATTATTATCCAATTGGTAAGTGTGACTGAGACTTGAAGGCTGTTTAGGAGTAGGTTATACAGTATCACCAAATACATGCAAGTACCCTAAGAGCTTAAATTATCTCTACACAAAGCAGCCACAGTTAAAAGATTTAAATATATTTAATAATAAATAATAAAAACACAAGACAATACCTATTAACTCAACACAATGACATTAGAGAGTTTGGATTCACAGGAAATACTTTAAAACAACATTGTAAGATACTCTCACATAAATATAGAAAACAGCTAGACTAATCTTACTATTTCTCTCTGTCTCTAAGAGAAATACTAAGAACTAAGATTCTACTTACAGTGCAAGGCACAGTGCTGGTGAGTTGTCAGATTCAGAACAAAATGCAAAATGCCAAATCTTTCTCTCTGAGAAAGTCTTGAATTGATAATAACCATTACTGCTGAGTCATTTCAGATTACATCATTCTTGACACTTCTGCTTAAGTTTTCTAGGCTCATAGAACTTAAATTTAACATTACTTTGTAATCTGCACCTACCAGAAAGCCACAGCAATAAAATTCACTTTACATGTGAAACCTAGTAATTATCTCTGTCTTAAAACAATAGAAAGTATTTCCTAGCCCAGACATCCTGTCTCCTAGCTTGAGATCATAGACAGTTGTAAAGTCCTTTACTTATCAGCTTTCTTTCAGCAAGGTGCACTGTGGTTACATTTTTGAACCTCAGGATATAACACAATTTTCTTACATTTGTTATCCAAGCCTGTGGATCATATTAATATTTACAATGACATAGAATTATTTACAAAATTCTATATAGGTAGGCTGGCAGTCTTCACAATCCCCACCCCCCAAAGAACTCAAGCTAGTTTTTCAAGTGACCCTTGAGAAATGTTGCTTGAGAGGGTTGAGTCTATCTGGGTATACCTTACCCCATTTCTTGTCTTGAGAGCCCATCTGCTTTGGCATTGCTAATCCCACTGTGGTGCTGCACTGACATATATACTTGCAACCCTAGGTTCCACCTTAGTAACTTGGCATTTTGCTGGCTGGCTTGATGTAACCATATTAGAGGATTGTGATCTGTAACTACAGTGAATTTCTTTCCATACAGATAAAGCTGAAGTTTCTGCAGTGCCCACATTATGGCTAGACATTCCTTTTCTACAGCTGCATAGCACTCCTCCCTGGGTTGCAGCCTATAACTGAGATAAACCACTGGGTGCTCTTCTCCCTCTGAAGAAATCTGGCTAAGTACAGCCCCCACCCCATGGTTCAAAGCATCTAACTGCACAACAAATTATTTGCTGTAATCTGGACTGGCTAACACAGGGGGTCCTCTCAAAGCTTCTTTAAGCTTCTGGAATGTCTGCACACATGCTGTGGTTCACACTACCTTATCTGGCCTGTTTTACTTTGTCAGGTCTGAGAGAAGAGCAGCTATGGTACTATAACTGAGGACAAACTTTCTGTAGTACCCTACTGTTCCTAAGAATGCCCTCACCCGCTTTTTGGTAACAGGTGCAGGCCATGCCTGAATGGCTTCCACTTTGGCCAGTTCTGACCTGATCTTACCACTCCCCAATCTATGTCCCAGGTAGGAGACCTCTGCCATACCCACCTGACATTTGCTGGGCTTAAAGATCAACCCTGCTCTCTGTAGTCTGCACAGCACCTCCCTGACATGCTGAAGTTGCTATTGCCAGGAATGACTGTAGATAGCAATATCATCTAGGTAAGCAAGGGCAAACCCTCATGTTCCTGCTAGGATATGATCTAGCAGCTTCTGGAAAATTGCTGGGGCATTTTTTTATCCCAAAGGGCATCTTTGTGAACTCATACAAGCCAAAAGGAGTCACAAAGGCTGACCTCTCTCTAGCACTGGGAGTCAAGGGCACCTGCCACTAACCCTTGGTAAGATCAATGGTGGTAATATACTTAGCGCTACCCATCTGCTCTAGGGCTTCATCTGTCCTAAGCATGGGGTAAGCATATAACTCTGTGTGACTATTTAATTTCCTGTAGTCAACACATAACCTGATGCTGCCATCCTTCTTTGACAGCAGCACCACTGGGGAGGCCCAGGGACTACTGGACTCTTGTATTACCCCCTAGTTCCAACATTTCCTATATCTCCTCCCTCAGAGTCTGTTTGACTCTCTCAGGCACCCTATAAGGGGCCTACCTAATAGGCCATTGGGGTCCTGTATCCACCTGGTGCTGCACCAGGTGGGTGCACCCTGGTTTCCCAGTGAACATGTTCCCAGACTCCTGTAACACTGCTCAGATTTCTTGAACCTGGATAGGAGATAGCTGCTGGGACATTGCTTCCCCTTCCACTGAGGTGTCAGTCTGAGCCTCACTGAAGAGATCAGTCACCAAATCTCCCTCAGACTCCTCCTGCAATCCACTGCAAATACTCAACACAAGGGCCTCCCTATCATGGTAAGGTTTCATCATATTAACATGGTACAATTTGTGCTCCTGCCTCCTGCCTACCAGTTCCACCATGTAGTTAACATCACTGAACTTCCTTACCACCTTGTAGGGTCCCTCCCAGACTACTTGCAACTTGTTGTGTCTCACAGGAATGAGAGCCATTACCTGCTGCCCTACAGCATAATCTCTATCTCGAGCATTCCTGTCATATCAGACATTTTGCTGGTGTTGGGCTTCTGCCAGGTTCTCCTGGGCCAAGCACATGAGTTCTCTGAGCCTTGTCCTGAGGTTTAGGACATATGCCACAACAGACTCCCGGTGAGATTCATACTCACCCTCCACTCATCTCAAATTAAATCTAGAGGCCCCCTCATGCTATACCCACACAAAAACTCAAAGGGTGAAAACTCTGTGGATTCCTGGGGAACCTCTCTGTAAGCAAAAAACAGATGGGGCAAATATTTGTCCCACTCCCTCTTAAACTGGTCTGCAAATGCCTGTAGCATGGACTTGAGTGTAGAGTTTAACCTCTCAACAAGACCATTAGTCTGGGGATAGTAGGGGGCAGTCTTTAGTTGCTTCACCCCACAGTACTTCTACAGACAAGGAAGCAGATCTGACATGAAATTGGCACCTCTGTCAATCAGTATTTCTTTTGGGAAACCTACTCTGCTGAAAATCTCTAACAAAGCATTTGCCACCTTTTCTGCCTCAATAGAGGACAAAGCCACTACCTCATGGTATCTGGTAGCATAATCTACTACTACTAGGATATACTTTTTCCCTGTGGAACTTGGGGTACTCAGAGGCCCCACAATATCCATGGCTACCCTTTGAAATGGCTCTTCAATCACAGGCAAAGGCATCAAAGGAGCTTTCACCTTGTCTCCTGGCTTGCCTACCTTTTGGCAGTGCTCGCAGGTCTTGCAGTACCCTGTTACATCTCTGGAAATTCCAGGCCAATAGGAGTTTTGAATAATACGTCTCTTTGTATGTTTTATGCCCATATGACCTGCAAAGGGAATATCATGGGCTATGGCTAGAAGTGTCAGATGGTAGGCTCTAGGCACTACCAACTGCTGTATTCTGTCACCTTCTAGCCCTCCCTCAGGGGTCCACTCTCTATACATTAACCATTTGTCCCAGTATACAGATTGCCCCTTCCCTTGCGAATCAGGTGCCTCACTAGCTACCTACCTCAGGCCTTGTAATGTAGGGTCTGAGAGCTGAGCCTGTCTCAGTTCTCTCTTTGTAACCCTTCCCAGCTCCCCTTCCACAGGAAGTCTGGTATCCTCTGACAGCGGTGCCTCACTGTCAACTTGGATACTACTACTCACCTCTAAATTTACAGTCACTCTGTCCAAGGGAACATCAGTACCCACAAGCAGCTGTGGCTCACCTTCAGTCTTACTGCTACAGAGTAGCTCCCTCCCTGAAGTAACCACCTTATTAGTCCTGGCTGCAAGTGTGCGGTCTGTCTGGGTCTCCCCCAAGCTAGCAGACCCACATGCTTGTCTCCAAGCCTGACTGTGTGTAACTGGATTAACACATGGTACTGCCTTATCAAAATCATTCCCTATCAGGACATCTGCAAGATACGAATAAATAACACAGGTGAACCAGAGCAAAACGACTGAAACAATTCTGTTCCTATGGAATAATCACCAGTTCACAGTAAAAATCCAACATCTGCAAGATGATAGTTTGGTACCCCTGTTGTCTCAAAACAACCTACTACTGAAATGTTGTCATTCCCACTTACTGGCTCCCTCACCTTTTGTTCCCCACCTTGTCTCCATGGACATCTATATGCCACATAGACCCACTGGTTGCATTCAAAACATTTAACCCTAGGTCCTGGATGTGTACCTGGACTAGTAGGTTCCCCAGCTACTGGCAGATTCTGTTGGGGCTGTCTGAGCTGCCCACCATGGGTTCCCTTAGACCCATGACCAGCACTTGATGTCCCTTTCCTGTGTAGGGATGCCCTGCTTGCTAGGTATAGGTCTTCCTTCTTACCCAACTCATCTGAAGTAGCACATTGTCTATCAGCTAACCAGATCCTTATGTCCTCAGGCAAAGTGCTAAGGGCTTGTCCCACAGCAAAAGGTCTGCACATTTCAAATGTGGTGACCTGACATCCACTTGCCCATCTATGAAAATAAGTGCTTAGTTCAGCAACATATTCACACACACTTTCATCTGCCTTCCATCTATGATCATGAAACTTTTTCCTATAAGCTTCAGATGTTAGCTTAAAAATTTTTAGCAAACAATTCTTTAGAGCATTATAATTTAAGAAATCATTGTCGGACAGTTTGGATAAAACAGTTACAGCTTTACCATGGAGTAAGGGGGTCAGGAACCATACCCAGAGCCTTTGGTCAACATCATACTGTTATGCCTTTACAACAACAAACTGAAGAACCAAGCCAGCAAATGGAACAAGCAGGCACAAAGTAGAAATACACCACTTTAATAGTTCAAAAGATACACGTTCAGCATGTGCTCCCATACTCGCAAACTTAATTATGTCATTTTGGGAGCAAAAATATGTTATGCAAAGTCCCTTTGCCTCCAAGATAATACACTACACTAGGTTTTTAGACAACCGGTTTCTGATTTGGAAGGGCTCTGAGGCTGAATTAAATGAGTTCTTGGTTCACATCAATGACACTGTTGATTTTTTGAAGTTTACCTACGAATATGATAGAAAAATATTACCTATCTGGATGTGGATTTAAAAATTGACCAAGATGGCAAGAGTTTTATTACTAATATTTACAGAAAACTGACATTTTCTAACTCATATTTGGATTATGACAGCTGGCACCTGCACCATCAGAAAAAATCTGTAGTAAAGGGACAGTTGCTGCAGGCTGCCAGGATGGTTAGTCAGCAAGAAGATTTTTTAAGAGAAATAGAGTTTATAATCCAATTATTTGATCAAAGGGGCTATGCTAGTAGTCTGTTGAATGAAATTAGTATGGAAGTAAAAATAAGCATGATAATGGGACTTATAAGCTCATTTTAGGACACAAAACTAGGATATCATCAGATAGGGAAATTTTGAGTAAACATGATGATATTTACACCAGTTTAATCATCACCTTTAACCAAGATGCAGATATCCCCCAGGATTCAAGAAGCTCAGCGCAAGGACGGTTTTAGCCATGCGCCAAGCATCCTCACTACAGATGATGCAGCAGCGCTATATGAATATGTATGAGGGCGTGCCGCCGCACCCTCGACGTGCACAGGAAACGTGTGCGAGTGCAGGGGGCATGTACAAGTGCTCTACGGAGGCGTAAACATGCCCCGACAGTTGCAAAACCTACTATGCCTACCAGTAGAGCCCACCTCTAATAGTAAGTCAGAAATTCAGTGTCCGTGGATGCTGAAATGTATGCTAAGCATACAAGAATGTCCACGAACAGTGAAATAAAACTGAAGTAGTAAACACACAAGCACATAGTGGAATGTTGAGCCCTGTCCCTAGAACTTTCACAATTAGATTCCCTTTCCCCGTGTCCCTATTATACATTTGAATTGCTGCAGTATCGAAGATGTAAGCAAAGCGCAGCATGTTTGCACATCACTGCCGTCCGCCGAGCATAGCTTACACATCAAATTCATTCAAATAGAGAAAAACATGCAGAATCAACGTAAATGTCAATAGTGTAATGTTTAGAGCATCCGCCTAATGAACAGGCATTCACGGTTCGAGCCCAACAATAGCACATATCATTTTCCATGTGGAATGAATGTTGTTTTGCTGTAAAACCAACATAAGAGTATCGCATGAGATATTTAGCTTAAATATCATTCAAGCGAAGTGGCACTGTCATAATGAATAAGGCACTAGTAAGCAGGTGTAAGCACAAATAAGCAGCAGTAAATATATATAAGTACCAGTAAGCAAGTCTGAGTGCACTTGCGCGGGTCTAAGCAGTGCCCAGCATAGGAAATGTATATAAGTATGTACAGATATATATAATATATATATATATATATATATATATATATATATATATATATATATATATATATATATTTTTTTTTTATATATACATATATATATATATATATATATATATATAAAAAACATACATACATATGGGAGGGTGGCTTAATGGCTAAGGTGTTTGCCTTACAAACACAAGGTGCAGGGTATGAGTCTCACAAGGCATAATTAGCTATGGCTCACAGGGGCAGTTAGCTTAGTACTAAACTATAAACCTATGTACATATATACATATATACATCTATCTATGAAGAAAGAATGATGTAACAATAAAGCATACAAAAGGAATGAGAAGGGAATCAACAGCAACCCCAGTATTATATAGCACTGTCAGCATATGTCATATCAAGCTGGGCAGGAGTGAGCAAAGCACTGCTACTCACACCACAGGCAGGGTATTACCAGTGGGAGTAACATTGCTGATCTGCTAAGTCTACTTTACACACAGAGGGTAGTCCCTGGTGGGACTACCCAAAAATTGATAGGCTATTTGGCCATCCGACCATTACACAAGCAAGGGCAGGTATGTTACATGGGTTGGGACAACATACGTGTAAGGCCACTAACGCTCAAGAGAGGGCAATGTGTGGAGGTGTGTCATGGCTACGATAACAACTGGACAATGGATGGTATGCATGTATATGTTGAACTCGGGTGGGGTGGAGGAACTATGAGTGTGAAATTATGAAGCCAGGCATGCAGGTTCTAATTGGACCACCCTGTGGAGGTCAGCGAGTTCGTTATAAGTATATATGCATACACACATGCAGACATCAATATGTAGAAGTACATTCTCTGTAACACATTTGCAGACATAAATGACATGAATGTGCCCTTACAAACCTCGACAGTAGATAGAATAATAGGTTGTGCATAAGAGGGAAGGGACGAAACTGCTAAAACGCAAAAGTGTGTACAATGTCCTAAGTCAGTGCTGCGCTGAAAAAAAATCAAATGTGAGGACTTTCACACACATGGAATCATTCCTGTGATCTGCCTGCTACGGCGCCAATTACTAAACTGGTCTATTTGTAAAAGAAATATACTGAACACGTACATAATTAGGCTCTCAT
>NC_056728.1:342942051-342944551 GCF_019279795.1 Protopterus annectens | reverse complement strand
GTGGTATTGTATGTGGGGGTCAGGGGTGCCAGAGAAGTCTGTCAGACACTACAGGATATGTAGGAGGCTAGTGTGACAGTAGTGACTTCTGGTTTTGACATGGCAGGTGGATTTAAGGTGGAGGTGGGAGTACATCAGGGGTCAGCTGTGTGTCCTTTCACATTTACAGTTGTGAGGGACAGGTTGACAGACATGATCAGACAGGGGCTCTTGTTGACTGTGCAGTTTGCAGATGACATTATGGTCTGTAGTAAGATTAGTGGACAGGTTGGGGAGACCCTGGGGAGGTGGGGTTATGTTGTAGAGTGGGGAGAAATGATGGTCAGCAGGACTAAGTAAGAATACATGTGTGTGAATGGGGTGGGGGATAGAGGAATGGTGACAATGCAGGGTGTACAGTTTGGAAGGTGCATAGGTTTAACTACTTGGGAACACCAGTTCAGAGTCATGGGCAGTGTGGGGGAGAGGTGCACAAGCCATTACAGGCAGGTTGTGTGTGGTGGGGAGATATGGAAAGTCTACAGGAGGGTTGTGTGACTGGCTACATTATACTGGTTGCAGACAGTGGGATTGTAAAGACAGGCAGGATTCATGATGGGACACAGTAGAGTGTAGGATGTTCACACGTGTGACGGGAGGATAGGATTGGGGACATGAGTGTTAGTGGGTCAGCCCAGGTTGGATGGCTTGGGGACAATGTCAGACAGTGGCATGCTTGGTTTGGACATGTGCTGAGGGAGTATACGGAGTATATCTTGCAACAGATGAGGCTGCCAGGTTACAGGGACAGCAGACAGCCTACAAAAGGCATATGCATGTGGTGATGGCAGACATGCAGGTGCATGGTGTGTGAGAGCAAGATGCAGAGAACTGGATGCCATGGGTGGAGATGATCTGCTGTGGGGACCCCAAACAGCAATGGCCAAATAAAAGGGAGGGAGATATTGTAATGTCATTGTTTGCAGGTTGCCAATTATTTTCAATACATGAAACAAGTATTTGAGTAAATGACTACAAATATGAGGCACAAATATGGTCCAGGTGCATAACAATGGACAGTTGAATGGTATGAGCTCGGTATATCACATGCAGTCCAATACCACACAGCTGTGACATTATTCCACTATGCAACAACCCTGTATAGCACCATGACATTTCTGAGACAAACATGCATAACATAGTTGTATTCACAATTCATATCTGGATATATGTGAGACATCTGGGGCCTGAGCTGTATTCTATGTCACTGCAGATGGACAGAGATGCTATGGTTCTGCTCAGCAATATGTCCGTATAGCAAATCTTGTTGGGACATGTATATTAAACTTCCTATTTCCCATTATTACATACCCCCTACTGCTACATGCATATTAGTTTGACGTACCTGTTTTATTTTCCTCTTGATGTATGATGGTATCCTGTTGTACAAATTTCTTTTTTGTCTCCCTTTTTTGCTGCTTCTGGTTGTATATGTTTGTTTGTTTGTTTGTTTGTTTTTCTCATGTCTCTCTCTCTGGGATGTAGGTTGTACATCTGGTTTGCAGAGGCAGCAGCTTGCCTTTTGTAGGTACTAGTCAGGATCAGCTGATGGCCTGTGTATGAATTGGAGTTCTAAACTTGCTAATTCCATGTGGAACAGCTGTGATATTATTCCTGTAGCCAATAGCTTGGAAACGCAGTTCTATAACTGTGTACCTCATGTAGGCATTGTCCCATTCTTTTTGCCTGTGAGGAGGTTTGCATGTATGTTACACAAAGCATCCCAGAGGGTTGTTCTTCTAACAATTGTTCTGGACACAGGGATAGACTGTGAGTATTGTTATACAATTGACGTACTGCTGATTTGACAGGGTTAGTGTGGATATGGCTGCTCTGCATGATTTGCAGTCTTGAAAGTATTATATGGTTGACATAGCTCAGACTGCCCAGAATTTATACTATTATTCTCAGTGTGTTACTCACACATTTATTGAATTTGGAATGTCAGTAGCATCCTCTGCAGGATAGAAATCAGTAAATGGTAACATCCATGTTTTTTTCTGACTTCATATTGCTCAGAACAGATATGTTACAATAAACCCTGTTACACCAGCTACTTTCTCAGTTTATAACAGCAATATCTCCATCCTGGACCTGTGTTTAGGCCTCTGCCCATGAGTATGTCAAACTCTGTCCATATATCATGCAGTCAGAGGCATAGAGATATGGTATATCATTACTTAGTGATGCAATTCGTAATATCATCACAGTTATGTATCAGACTGCCAAACATTTTATGTGTAAGAGGTCTTATATATGATGACAAGGCCTGGACATTCTTTGGGAGTGTGTACAGTTGGGAGGTCTTTGTATTTCTGGCTATTGTTGACAGACTGTCAGGATTGTGTAGCAGTGTATTGTGAATATGTTATTTCTTGGGGGGGGGGGGGTAGTAGATGTAAGTGTTATGTTTCCTTTTCTATCTGTCTTTGCATGCGGATCCAGTTTCTGGTGCTCTATC
>NC_056728.1:342917051-342939551 GCF_019279795.1 Protopterus annectens | reverse complement strand
AATGCCTAACCTTCAGCGAAGGCACGCCCATTTACACACATGTCTTTCGAACGCTACCCAACCACGGGGAGGACATGCAGACTCCACACAGAAGGCACTCCCAAGCCAAGCCAAGAATCGAATGGGAGAACCTCTTGCTGTGAGGTAACAATGCTACTGCTGTACCACCATGGTACTATACAAGAAGTTTGTGTGATGAACGTAAAGACTTCAGAGTTTTATAGGGGGTGATGAGGGTAGATAGAATAGGAGTGTTGGAAGGTTTATAAAGAGTCTTATGGGCAATGGTTAGTTGGTGGAATTTAATCAGGTTTTGTAGTTCTGGCCATCCTAGCTGCTTTATATTAATGCAATGGTGGGTTCTAAATGGGTTGCCTGTAGCAAATATGGCAATGTTATTGTAGGACATTTCCAATTTGCTGAGGTTATTTTTAGATAGATTAGTAAAAATGGGTGAGGCTTAGAAGAGTGTAGAGATTAGATGAGTGTGAGCTATAGTTGTTTTGGCTGTAGGAAAGGAAGGGTTTAATCCTATAGAGAGAGCCAAGTTTTTTGTTGACAGTTTTTATAGTATTGTTTATATGGATGTCAAAGTTCAGATTGTTATCAATGGTGATACCAAGTAGTTTGGTGGTTGGGTCTGGTGATATAATGGTACCATTGGTGGATATAACAGAGAAATCAAAAGGAGATGACCTGTGAATAAGATTGAAAAGGAGGAGTTTAGTTTTTTTGGGGGGGGTTCAAGAGAAGGCAATGCTGTGTGAACCATTTTTCAAATGTGTTAAATACCTTCTGGGTAAGAGAGTGAAGTTCAGAAGTGGATGTGGCTGAGCATATCAGTGTGTAGTCATCAGCATATTGTATGAATGTGGCTTGGGGAATGGCTAGATGAAGGTCATTAATAAATATGGAGAAAAAGAGAGGTCCTAGTATGGACCCTTGAGGGACACTAAGGGTAACGGGCAGGTGGGTGGATAGAGTGTTATGCCATAATACAACCTGTTGTCTTTTATCTAGGTAGGACTGTAACCATTTTATGGAAAGTGTATCTAATGACAGGGATTTGAGTATGTTTATGAGAATCTGGTGATTTACCATGTCAAATGCTTTTGACAGGTCAATAAATAGTGCAGAGGAAAGATTACTAAGGTTGCGGTTTTTGTTAATGCAATCAGTAAAGGAAAGGAAGGCAGTGGTAGTGCTGTGTGAAGGTCTGAAACCATGTTGACAGCTGGAAAGTAAGTTATTTTAGATTAAGTGGTCAAGTAATTGCCTATGGATGCATTTCTCCATGATCTTATCCAAAGGAGAAAGAAGGGCAATGGGGCGGTAGTTTGACAGTTCAGTGGAGTGTCCACCTTTATGGAGGGGGATAATATAGGAGACTTTCCATAAGGTATGTTAATATATATTTATCCTTGTATAGATATATTTCTATATATATGTATATGTATTTTTCTAATAAATGACTATTGATATATCAGTATATTTCTTGTTTGATATCTACACATATATATTATTTTATGATATATATGTACAAATTATATATGTCTAATTTTGTATGTACAGCTACATATATCTGATGTATACACTTTTCATATGTATCTATCACCATACTCATCTATATTTGTATATTTATATATTATAAACATGCTGGTTCCACAGTGTTTGTTCCACAGTATGCTATACCTGTATTGAATGATATATTTAAAAAAACATTTAGTAGTACAGCTCAGATGGAGTACTGGTACATTGCTCTCACTATGGTGTACAAGGTCCTGGGTCCAAGACTGGGCAGGGATGATTATTTTGTTGCTAGGCAGAACAAGGGCTGTTGGATACAGAGTGATTAAGGCACTTTTAAGCACTTGTAAGCGGGTTTGTGCGGCGGTAAACTTCAGGTTAACTATGCTTACAGACAGTTACACTTAAAAGTGCTTAATCTGTGTAAGCATTGCTTAGTGCCGTACAAACAGGCTTAATCCCACTTACTACTGCTTAAAAGTGGTTATTCTCACTCACCCCTGTGCTAATTTATTTAAAAGAAAAGAAAAAGGGGTGATAAAAAATGGTGAAAAAGGGGGCATGCAGAGGGAAAGACAATAGGGAAAGCAGCTAAGGATGTGCAGGACGGGTGTAGGGAAGGTCCATAGCTGTCCATTTCTTCTACAGCAACAGCTGTGCATATATACTAAATTTGGAGGTATATTTGGACACTCAAACCCCTGAGAGAGGGGTGAGGACAACAATAATGTGTTGTGAAGCCAATTAGACCAGATTACATATGCCCAGTGGACATGTGTTTGAAATGGACAGCTATGTATGGGGCGAAATTTTTTTTTGGGAACAGATTGCCCTTTTTTTAAGGTGAGAGTGGGATGTTGGGGAAGGATAGTAGGTATATTTTGGGAGGTAGGTTGGGTAGGAAGACAGGCAAGACAGAATACAGGGGTGGTATATGACACGCGATGGGTAAACACCTTGGATGGGGAGGGGTGTTTGGAAATTGGAAGCCCATGAGCCCCCAAATGGAAGCAGTGTGACTGAGGTCACCACACATGGGCAGTCACCACTGCACCTTCATGGCCCCAAAGGTGGCTGTGCTGGGGGCTGAGCAGGAGGGGCAGGCTGACCCACTAATTGTGCCACACGGCCCTCAAGCTGGCATAGCAGATCTCCAAATTCCTTTTGGAGGTTGCTACGCAGCAATCCCTGGACCTGGCTTTGGGTGACCGTATCCTGTCCAGGCCTGCTCCTGGGGGGGGGGCTAGCCTTATCCCCTGAGGCGGTTCCACCCAAAGGTGGTGCAGGACCAGCAGACGAAGAGGTCCTGGTGTGGGTCCAAGATGTGCTAGGGCCCAGTGCCATGGCCAGATGAGGTGGCAGATGTGGGTTCTCTGGGACTGGCCTTCCCAAACGTGCTATGGTGTTGCAGTTTTAGAGCATATGTGGGTTAGTAATAGTCAACATAATCCAGGATTAGTTAGAATAGCATGCAGAGATATTCACATTAACCCAAAACAACAGATTTGGAACAGTTGCATAGCAAACAGAACTCATGCATGTATGGAACCACAGTGGCCATTACAATGGCATGCAGGTTACATTGATAGCAACAGACCACCGATGATAGTATTTCAACATGGAACATTAATAGAAACACATTTCAATGTTTGTTGAACAATAGGACATATGTCCCAACAGTAGGTTTAGTGTAAAACATACCCATTGATTTGTGTGTTTAGATTATTGTTGCAGATATGGTGGGAGGGAGAGAGAGATGTCAGTTAACA
This sequence comes from Protopterus annectens, assembly GCF_019279795.1. NCBI lineage: Eukaryota > Metazoa > Chordata > Ceratodontiformes > Protopteridae > Protopterus > Protopterus annectens. The sequence continues at coordinate 342,936,255 of NC_056728.1, read as the reverse complement.
ACTTGTATATCCTTGCAGTACTCAAAGCTTTAATGATCATTGTTTTAATCATTACTCTACAGCTATTATTACAATACCCTATGGCCTTGGTTTGGCCAGTAGTATGTTTGTACACAGTGTAAAAATCAACTGTCTTATAGCTACTTTCTATTTCTCTTACCTGGAAAACCTGTGGGGGAATATTTGTTAACACTACCTGACTGTTTCTACACATATTTCCAAAATCCTAGTTAAACTTATGCATACAGCCTACTACCACTCCCAGGATTCGAACCATGGCTGTGTGTGCTAAAAATGTAACAATTTGTGTTTCATCAGAGTGAGCTATTAAGAAACTGCATTTTTTGCTTTTAGTGTTGTCTAAGTCTCTCTTAGTTGTACAATCTGACCTTGTCATTACAACATTTTTATACAGACATTCCTATACTTATTTTTATGTAGCACAGTGTGGGAAACAGTGGTTAACACAACATTACTATTCAGATATCAGATCTTGGTGAATGCAACATGTCAGGCCATACACTTCAAGAGCAAACACAACCAGTCCAGGATTTAGACATTTATTGCCAGGTAGTTACAGTTCTCTTACCTGGAAGACCTGTGGGGGAATGTTTGTTAACACTATCTGACTGTTTCTAAACATATTCACAAAATCTTAGTTAAAATTGTGCATACAGCTTACTACCACTTCCGGGATTCGAACCATGTCTGTGACTGCTAAAAATACAAAATTTATATATCATCAGAGTGAGCTATTGAGAAACTGTTGCCTCTTCCTTTAATATTTTCATTTTAAGTCTCTCTTGGTTGTACAATATAACCTTGTAATTACAGCATTCTTATACAGACATTCTAGACATATTTTTATGTAGCACAGTGTTGGAAACAGTGGTTAACACAACATTACTATTCAGATATCAGATCTTGCTGAATGCAACATTTCATGCCATACAATACCAGAGTAAACACAACCAATCCAGGATTTAGAACTTTATTGCCAGGCAGTTATACTTTTATTTAAATATGAGCTATATGGGACTATTACTGTCATATTGTCTGGTTTATTCAGTACAAACCATACACATTTTTTATACTGCCAGGTGACATTTTACTCTTTTATATTTATTTGGTATGACTACTACAAGCAGGATTGTTACTCACCAGCCTTGCGATGCAGGCTTTGCAACCTTCTGGCATAGGCTTCCTGGTTCACAGCCCACTCAGCTGCAGCTGTAATGAAAATAGAGAAACATTTATGCATACCTATCCATCACATACACAGGCTTGACTTTGGTAAACAGTTATTGTATGAATACTTACACACTGCTAGGACATCTCCCCTCTCTCTTGCTTCTTGGACCCACTGTTCCAAGAGCTCCCTCTTCCTCCATTTCAAGTCGGCATAGTGGTGCTGGACCTGCTCACCAGTCCAAGGGATACCAGTGGCACTGGTGAGATCACTGGCAAGACTTTCCCAGGCTTCCGCTTTATATTGGGAGCCCTGGTACTGGTCCTGCAGCAGTGTCATGTCATGTTTTTTTACCAGGAGTCCTACCATAACCTTGAACTCCTGTATGCCCCAGCACTGCGCCCAAAAGTGCATGCCCACTCCAACACCTGCCATACTGCCTACACTGGGGAGCTACAACCAGTTATGAGCTGTATTCCTGCCTGCGGGTTTTAAATACAGCCGATGTTCCACCCTTTGCCGTGATTGGATGGTTTTGAATATGCTGAGCTAAGCTAAGCTGTGGGCAAACCTGCTTAGCTAAGGTTGGCAGTACTTAAAGGGGCAGGTTCAGCAGTGCTTACCAATGGGAAATCCACTTAGCTGGTCTACTCATTGCTATGTTTTAATTTATTGAACTACCACCTGTATAGGATTGATTCATCATTCATTACATTATATAGCTATATTTACCTTCCCTGACATCCCCAATGTGCTGCAATTACATTTATTATTGTGTGACTATACTGTATGGGGCACTTGTGTTTATATGGGCTTTCACTACTTTATTACACTGACACCTCACATCTGGGGCTAATACACTACTCTGGTTGAGAAAAATAAGTTACTTCCTACATAAATATACAAATAAATCACAATCGTAATGTTTACACATAGAAAATGGAAATGGCGTCAGTGAAGGTTAAACCATGAATGACTACATGCAAGGTGTACTCCCTAACCAATGCACTATTGCACTTATGCTTATGCTGGATATCTATTGCTTTTTAACTTATTCTGCCATTTAAGCTGGGCTAAGTGTAGCTAAGCAACAGGCACACCCACACAGCGACACTTAAACTTTATTGCATATGTGAAAAAAAATGTATTTGTCATGTTTTTTACTTTGTATCCTTCAGAATATCCATGCTAATGCTGAACCTGTTATTCTATCCACTTTTTGGCTTTGTAGGGATGGTTGTCCCTTATAGTTTTGTCCAGATTCCTTACTCTGACAGGTTGGGAGGTCTGCGCTTTGTGCTTCGTACCCTGCCGTATATTCATGCTTATGCTAAATCTGTTATTCTATCCACTTTCTGGCTTTGTAGGGATGATTGCCCCTTATGGCTTGGTCCAGATTTCTTACTCTGATGGGTTGAGAGGTGTAATGAGTGATCTTGCTCTATTTACATTGCCGTATGGCAATTCGGGTGTGCAGGGAGTGTGTGTATTGTGAGAGCACTGCTCTCAGACACATCCTCTGCACTCGTACACAGAACCATGTCCGTTTTACAGCACGGCAGTGCACCTTCATGAATATGCATGGCATGTTGCCATGCTGTACAGGAAGCGTCCCTTCCGTACAGGAATAAGCTATTCCTGTATGGAAGTTTGCTGAATCCCAGGGATAGTGTTGTTCACTGCTATTTTTCTTCAGAATTTCATGCTATAACCTTCATTCAAACAAAAAATTTCCTTAGTGGAATATAGGTCAGAAGTATGTTTTTTCATTATTTTGAAACCTTTAAAGTACCTGAGTACCATTCTTTTCTATTCATTCTTTAACACGAGTAAAATATTTCTATACTATTAACATATGAGAGTCCACATTTAGTCTAGCCTTATAAAATACTTGTTTCACCTACTTGCAAGATGTTCATCATTACCGTAAATACTAACAGCAATATATATGTACACACACACACACACACACACACACACACACACACACACACACACACACACACACACACACACACTGTACTGCTCTTTACTATCTCAACCTGCTTGAACTGCCTCACTACCTCTGCTACATTCAACTGACTACAGCCCACAAAATAATCTTTAAACCATCAGACTACCCTGCCCTTAGCCATATTTTCAGTCCCTACTGACCAAATAGGGCTCTCGAATCTGAGAATCAGCACCTTTTGTTGGTTCATAAACCACTCCTGTCTGCTGGACAGTTTCTATACTCTGCTCTGTAGCCAAGGTCTGGAAATCCCTACCTTTGACTATTAGAACTACAAAAAATCCTAACACTCTCAAAACCTCCCTAAAAGACTTTCTATCTTCCAACTGGAACTGTACCTGCACCTTATCTCCTTCCCTCAAATCACAATCACCCTCTACCTAACATAGATACTCATATTAGACATGTAATATACTTAATGCAATGTATAATGTCTTGCTACTTCATGCTGTTTGAGTTATCTATACTAAGGACAGGAGTAAGCCTCACTATTAACCACTGTTAGAACTTTCTTTTATTTATGCACTGTAGAATCATGTGTCAATGTGTAATTCAATTCACCTGTTAGGAATTTAATGCACTGTGCTGAATCAAGTCTTTTTGTTATCATTTCAATTTAAATTGCTTCACTAGGCTGTATATAGTCCTGAAACAAGTTTACCCCAACTGCATATAGTCCTGTAACAAACTTAATCCAATTGTATCTACTTCATGTCACACTATTGCTGTTTGTTCTCCAGTAATGTACTTATGCTAAATGTATTTGCTTCATGTTATGCACTTGTTATTGAATCTATTGTATGTTTTCTGTTTCTTATTACCTGTGGAGCTTTTCTCCCTGGGCCTCCACTGAAAATGGGCTCTTTGGTCCAGTGGACTATCCCGGTAAACACACACACACACACACACACACACACACACACACACACACACACACACACACACACACACACATGTATGTTGTTGCTGTTGGTGTTTTTTATGCTATCTCTCCATGCATTTTTTATTTTATATTTCTTCATCAAACTGTATCCTTAATTGTACATTTAATAATCAAATTGTATTATCTGAGTTTTTAAGAAAATAATTTCATTCTATTATCATTCTTTGTGTAAATATATAGTCAGTTGCATATATAATATTCAAAGTGCATTGCCTATGTTTTTAAGTAAACAATTTCATTATTCAAATTTTGAATTTTATGATTGGTTGTTTATTACTTTAAATAAGGGTAGTTGCAGAAAACTGGTGAAGGGTAACTGCTGGTACTAGCTTCCTGAGGAGACAGATAGAAAGAAAAAAAGACAGAATGTATAGGAATAGCTACCATATGTTAACTGTACTGTTGACTCACTTTAAGATTGTACAGTATTTGTGATCTTGGTGCATCAGATTTATCTGGCTAGTGGCAATATGTTACCAAACAAGCAGGATGGGGCAATGGTGCTGATTTGGGCTTTTTTAGCTCAGTCATTAATTCTTACAATAAGTGTGCACTAAGTGTACATGATCTGTATTCAAGAACATCCTTACCATATTTTTTGTGTTTTTAGTCAATCAGAAATATTATCCTAAGTGTATATGTAGTCTACACTTTGTGCTAACCTTTATGAATTCCCAGTTCATATTTAAGGTTGCAAGAAAATTAGTAGGATAACAAAAAATAGGAGGAAGAAGGTGTGAGTTATGCTTGTGTTGTCTGTTCACTCAGAACAGTGTACACTTTCCCCCGGATTCAGCAAGCCCTGCACAGTGTGCAGGGATAGTGCAGGAGCTCCAGAAGACAATATGTCCGCCGTGCAATCCAGGAATAAGCTGCAGTGAAGTTCACGAGTGCTCCTGCACTATTCCTGCACAGACGCAGCTCCTATATGCAAATTACCCCATTTGCAGGTGAAAAACATGCAAATGAGGTGAATTTGCGATCCAGGAAGCTGGCAGCAAGCCGTGCAGGACTAGTGTAACCTGCAGAAATTTACTCGGTTATTAACCAAGTACATTTCTGCAAACTACAAAAAAGAGCCATGACAGCTCCATATAAAGGGTGTATATAACATGTAAAGAATGCCAGTGGCCAAATATATGGCCATTGCCATGGAAAACAGTTTCAAAAAATAAAAAATAACTTTTATTTTTTTTAGCCGATTTCGGCTGTTTAAGCATAGGGCAGCAGAGAGCAAACGGGATCGGGCCGAAAATATAAAAAATAACCTGAAATAAGCATTCTAACTAAAATCACTATTTTGCCATTATACTCAATGGCATGCAGAAGACAACATGGCCAGTGAATAGTGGTTGCTAAGGGGGGAGGCTCAGTGTGGGACCTGTAACTATGCATTAGCAGGCAATCCTATGCGAATGAGGGGAATGATACTGAATTCCAGATTTCCCCTCAATGCTTTTCAGCACCCAACAGTGTAAGTGCAGGAATAGCTTGATTCAAGCCTAAGAGTTAGCTGACATCATGGGGGGGGGGGGGTGTCAGGCATACTGTAAGTGGATTGGAGCCCTGTGGCTAGGGTGTGCCTGCCCTTAGCTTAGCAGAGCTAAGTAAGGGGGTATGTCTGAGGCTGCCTAGCACTCTTTACATTGCCTAAGTAGGTGTATGTGCTGTGCACCAGGTTTTAAAGGAAAAAAAAAGTAAACCAGGAAATAGCAGCTCTGTAAACATTTGAACACTGTGTTTGCGTGGCACGCCCCTGGGCTTAAATGGGAAAGGAAAACAGTAGTAGGAAGGTAATCAAGGAGAACTAGCATAACTGGCAGGTGAAATGTATCAGAATCAGCCAATTATGCAGGCAGCTGCCCAGCCCAGAACACTACTATAAACTATGAAAACATCTTTCCCTCTGGTTTTTCCCACATATTCTACACCACCAGTGTATACAAGAGGGTAAATTTTAACAAACAAAAACAACAAAATGATAGGGGCTGCAGTAGCTATCATATATCAACATGTGGAAGAGGCTGAGGGTGGTGAGGATGAGAATGCTGTCAACCAACCCACAGTGAGGAGACGGAGAAGAGTGTACAGACCCAGGGTAACCTACCAAGGGCAACATGAGCTGGTGATAGTGAAGCTCTATATGGTGGACAGGGACCTCCTACAGCAAATTGTTGAGCTGTGCTGGCCACACCTGACACACAGAACTAACAGAGGGGAACCCATCCCAGTGGATACCAAAGTATGTGTAGGCCTAAGAATACTAGCCACAGGTACCTTCCAAAAGCCAACTGGGGATATCATGGGGATCTCATAGGCATCAGCATCCAGGGTACACCTCCAGTTTCTGGATGCCATGTCAGCACATGGCGGTGAGCACTTATATTTCCCCAACACCTGTGTGGCATTGGCCAGCAATATGCATCTCTTCCACCAAACAGCAGAGTACCCTGAGGTAGTGGGTGCTATAGACTGCACACACATACACATCAAAGCACCACCTGGTGAGGAGGGTAGGGTCTACATCAACAGCAAGGGCTTCCCCTCCATCAACTGCCAGGTTGTGTGCGATGCCCAGGGAATTATAATAAATGTGTGTGCTGGCTGCCCTGGAAGCTATCACAACTCCCACATCTGGCATCTGATGCAGCTGTACCAGAGATTTTCCAATGGGGACATCCCTAATGGTCAACTAGTGTGGGATGCTGGTTATGCACTGGAGCCGTGGCTGATGACACCCATCAGAAATGCACACATACCCGAACAAGAACTTCATAATGAGGCACATGCATAGACCAGAATTATAATAGAGTGTGTGTTTGGGATGCTCAAGTCACCATTCCAGTGCCTGGACACGTCTGATGGAGCTTTGCAGTACACACCAGCTACATGTACTCAAATTGCCATTGTATGTGCCATGCTACACAATATGATCCTGCAGAAACAGCTGCAACAGGAACAACCTGGGGCAGGGTTACACAGCCCCCCACCATTTCCAAGGCCTGCACAGGCACAGAGTGACTCAGAGGAGGAACAACCTGAGCCTGCCCCAGTAGGCAGAAGGAGACATGCCCAGTGTGCCCTGGCCTTGACAAAGTGGCAACGCATTGCACATACACTGACACAGTAGGGACCCAGGGAATGACACCTCTCTCTCTCTGACTCGCACATACAGTAAAAGGGATGCCAAACATGACACTACCTGTGCTCAACCATGTATAGGGGGTGTACTATGTGCATCAGACATAGGCAGCCCTCCAGCACCATCATCAATACTGGCACTGCCACAAGGTAAGTCACTCTTCCTAACAATTTCTGAATGGAGTAGCATGTGTTGTTACTTGTATCTATGGTATGGATGTGAGCATGCAAGGGAATTGGGTAGCTGAATGGGATGCCAGCAGATAGTAGACACCTATAGTGGCAGCATGAGATCTGTAACAAATACTGGTGTCACCATAGTAGCCAGTACTACACATGGTGACAAAACCCACTGCAGGAAATGTGCTGGGCCATATGTGTGTCCATATGACACACACATGCCAGTCAGGGAGGTTCACATACCCAACAACAGTCTCAGCCAGCAGGACAGGTGTAGACAAACACAAACAAAGGCTGTGCTAAGACCTCTGAATGATGGCTATGTGTAACCCCCCCCCCCAGGCCTACACAGACAGACTACAACAGGTCAGGCAGTGGGATGTTAGTTCTGAAGGGTAAGAAACCAGAAACTGATATGTAGGTCAATCAAACCTAAGACCTGTAGTACAATGATATGCCTCTAGTCAGCATGATAGGTTAGAATACAGAATGAAATGGAGTACCTGACATACCAGTACAGTCATAGCAAATGTGTACAAGTGTCAGGTGTGTCACCCCAATCCTATGTAGAAATGTAGTAACAGTCAGGTGTGCCCCCCCAGTCCTAATTAGATACATAGTAACACATAGGTGTGCCCCCCAATCATATGTAGAAATGTAGTAATAGTCTGGTGTGCCCCCCACAATCTGATGTAGACACGTAGTAACAGTCAGGTGTGCCTCCCCCAAATCCTATGTAGAAATGTAGTAACAGTCAGGTCTGCCCTCCCAGTCCTACGTAGACAAGTAGTAACACACAGGTGTGCCCCCAATCCTATGTAAAAATGTAGTAACAGTCTGGTGTGTCCCCCAAATCCTATGTAGACATGTAGTAACAAACAGGTGTGCCTCCCCAAATCCTATGTAGAAATGTAGCAACATGTATGTGTAGGTATAATACCAGTGGAGCACAGATTACCTGAGCTGGCCAAGGTAGCAGGATAGATTGTAGCATGTGTACAATATGCAGGTCTGTGTGTGTTAGGTTGGTGTGTGTTTTATATTGTATGCATGGTGAGGTTTGTCCTGGTGGCCATTGCCCAGTACTGCCGATGACAGGCCAAATCCTCACAACTGCAGTGCCAAAAACAGTGCTTCCCAGTAAAACACATTCTAGCAGTAAGCCATTGTAAATGTTTGGAAGTGATATGTGTCACCATCTGAAAGATGGACATGGCATGACTGCTGGTCCAGATATACAAGCAGTACACACGGGACAGTACCCCAGACACACAGTGTATAATGTGTAACCATTAAATGGACACACCCTTGGAATTGTACATACAGGTTTGCAGCACATTATCTGGGCTTGTAGTAGAGAATACCGATGTCATCTGGCCAGACACTCACAGACCACAAAGGTCATAGGAATGATGTATTGAGAAACAGCTGATGTCCCTGCACAAGCCAGCATAAGTGGAATGCCCCATGCACATCTGTGAGTCAGATGCAAGTAGTGTCCATAGCACACATGCACCCAGCTCACCCAACCACTACCCACAGGTACCTTTCCAGTCTTACCCCTGCTATTGGGAATGAGTACAATATGACCCACACCTGTGTATGGCAATAGTGAAATAATGCAGCATGCAGTGTAGGTGTCCCATGCAGGTGTGTCCCTAGCTGTAAGCAGCACCCTGCCAGCATCCACAACACTAGATCAATACTGACAGAAAGTATTGGCATGGACACCTAGCACACCTACCCTGTCACCCCAGGGGAATATACTGTATTGCAGTCTGGGACTGTAGGACTGACAGAATGCAATGGCCTGCTACAGCTGGCCTGCATCATTATCAAATGGCCTACAGTCCTCTGCCAAAGGCCTGTGTCTCACCCATACTGCCAATGTATGTTATGTCATGGACTCCCAAATAAAAACATAACACAGCCATGTGCACATACTATCCCTGGCTGCAAACACATGAATGGGTGGCTACAAACCTGCTCGTAAACCACAATAGAGGTAATGTACTGACTTATGACCCCTGCCTCTGGGTAACCTGTGTGAATCTGTACAGCTGTGAGGTATTGCCACAGCAAGATAAGGCCATGCTGTAACATCGATGGATGTACAAGTATGGGATCCTCTGCCACCACTGTACCAAGGTGCTGTACCAGTTACACAGACCCAGCAGCAAGTGTCTGCAGCTCCCCCTCCAGAATGGCATTAGTTTGCAGGAATATGTAGACATTTGACCACAATACTGGACACAGCTGCATTCACCATGTGTTCCCCAGGACATCACTGCAAGCAAAAATGTCTACTTGACAGTACTTGATGACATAAAACATCACAGTGTATAACAGTACACATGTCTGAATATCTCTGCTAACACCAGGAGCATGTAGCAGAAGCAGCACAGACACAATAACCTACAGAACCCACTATCTCTTGCCCAGTTTGACCCCATATTGTCAACTGATCTACAGATATCCAGAAACAATTTGCTAGCTGTAGGTGGAGAACACAAAAATCTGCACTGGAGTACAATCTACCTCGAATGGATCCACACATTCAATACAAAAGGGCATACTGGACATGCTCCCACACTTAGAGAAAAGAAGGCAATGTCAGACAACAAAATACTGAAAGGTCATACTGGGCATGCTCACACACATTTAGAGAAATGAAGCCCTTGTCTGGCAACAACAGTGGAACATACATATCTGACAGTTGCAGATGTTAGTGCATACACTTCTCAGTATGGACCAGTCATGCTTTGCACACACATTGGATAGGAATACACACATATATCCAAGGACAGCACACTATAATATGCCAAAAGTACACATACATAGATGTGTGGAAAAGAGTGACAGTGACAAAGAGCCTTCCATCATGAGGCCTGTCCCACCCAGCACACAGCCAAATGGCTACAACCACATGATATGTAAATGTCACTCACTGTAGACATTTGCCTCTGGAATTCCTCAGCATTATAGACTCTGTGGTGCTAGTGCTAACTGTGCAACATGATTGTACAAGGCAGTAGTCATCTAGCAGTTGTATACATGTATCTGTGGAATATAAACCTGTGTGTGCCTGAGAGGGGTGTCTACCTCTAGATGAATAGGTTATGGCCCATGTGCACACACTGCCCTCCCCATTGCCCTACTATCGGAAGCCTGCTGATGTCAGTCACTTTGAAATACACCTTTGGAAAAGGGATAACCCAGTAATCTCTGTGGTATATCATATAACTGCATAATGCTGTAGTGTGATAAACTAGTTAGGTAGGAGTTCTAATCCCAGATGTGGCAACTGTGTGTGTGTGTGTGTGTGTGCATGTGTGTCTGTGTAGGGAGCAATGCATTTTTAGGCTAGTCACATTTACTACAATTCAAATTCCCTACTTTGGCATGCCTAATGATGTAATTCACCTTGAAATACACCTTTGGGAAAGGTGTAACCTAGTAATCTCCAATCCCCGTGGCACATCCTATAACTGCATAATGGTGTAGTGTGATAAACTAGTTAGGTAAGTGTTCTAATCCCACACATGGCAACTGTGTGTGTGTGTGTGTGTGTGTGTGTGTGTGTGTGTGTGTGTGTGTGTATGCAGTAATGCTTTTTAGGCTAGTCATACTCACTACAATTTCAAATGCCCTACTTTGACATGCCTACTGATGTCATTCACCTTAAAATACACCTTTGATGAAGGTGTAGCCTAGTAATCTCGAATCCCCATGGTACGTCCTATAACTGCGTAATGGTGTAGTGTGATAAACTAGTAAGGTAGGAGTTCTAATCCCACACATGGCAACTGTGTGTGTGTGTAGGCAGTAATGCTTTTTAGGCTAGTCACACTCACTACAATTTCAAATGCCATACTTTGGCATGCCTACTGATGTCATTCACCTTGAAATACACCTTTGGGGAAGGTGTAGCCCAGTAATCTCTGTGGTGAGTCCTACAAAAGTGTAATGCTGTGGTGTGATATAGTAGTTTGGTAGGAGTTCTATTCCCAGACATGGCAAGTGTTGATGTTTGTATGTGTGTTTGTTTGTCTGTGTGGGGAACAATGCTTTTGAGGCCATTCACAGTCACTACAACCCCATTGCCCTTCTTTGGCAAGCCTGCTGACGTCATTCCCAGTGAAATACACCTTTGGGGAAGGAGTAGTCCAGTAGTCTCCATGGTGCATCCTATAACTGTGTAATGCTGTAATATGTTAAACTAGTTCGGTAGGAGTTCTATTCCCAGACATGGCAAGTGTGGATGTTTGTGTGTGTGTTTGTCTGTGTAGGGAGCGATGATTTTGAGGCCATTCACAGTCACTACAACCTCCAGTGCCCTACTTTGGCAAGCCTGCTGATGTCGTTCCCTTTGAAATACACCTTTGGGGAAGGAGTAGCCCAGTAATCTCTGCGGCACGTCCTATAACTGCGTAATGCTGTAGTGTGATAAACAAGTTAGGTAGGAATTCTAATCCCAGACATGGCAACTGTGTGTGCTTGTCATTCGTATCCTGTGGTGAGGTGGCTGTGAGTGTGCAACAAATGGACTCATTATGAAGCCAGTTTTGCAAATTTCTTATATGGTGGGCCTATTATATGTTACAATGTCCACCTTACAAGGACAACATATGTCAAATAGCTGAGATGCTGGGGTGCCAATCCATACCACTACATGTGACATCAAGGCCTGGGGAACAAATTAAGCAACCCTTGTATTACCCAGAGAACTCTTTCAACACATGTCTCGTACACAAACACACTTACCTAGGCAACAACCACTTTGTTGGTAGTACCCTGCATATTGCCCACAGATAGTAGCCATGGTGTGATTGCAGTGGACAACAGAGGGCATGGCACCCTGTCCCATCACTACAATAGGCACATCATTGCAGACAGTGCACCTTCACTATGTTCTCCACTGGACACCTGCAACAACTGTGGTGCCTTCAAATGTGACCCACAAAGGACATACCATGCCTTAAACACATGCCCTGTATGGACAGATGCCACTGACTCCAGGGAATACCTGTACCATGCTATCAATGTAGGTGCAGGGTCAACCTGGTGTCCATTACCAGTTCCCACCACATGAGGCCAGGACTGGCACATCTGATGATAACAATCTGCATACACAACATGGGCCAGACACCCCAGGTACAGTTCCACATGTCAGTGAACATGCATGTGGGGCATGTGCACATCCCAGACACCATCCATGTCATGGACTATAGAACACATATATGGTTAACATTGCACAGCACTGGCCACACACAATAGTGACCCAGGTGACTGAATGGTGAATACAATACCCACCTGTGTTGGCCAAACCAGATACTACACCCCTGAGCCACACTGCAGACCATTGTCATGTGGCCTGATGCCAAGGTATACCCTTCACCTTGCCTTGTACAGCATTCTGGCACAGTCAACCACTACACACCTGTGAGGCAATGCACCCATACATGTCAGTACTGGCACCCTGTGTTTGTGTGTGTGGAGTATGATGCTTTCGACCACATTCACACTCACTGCAAATCCCATTGTCCTACTAAAGCATACTGTCTGATGTCAGCCACCTTCACATACCCTTTCCAATATATCATCCAGATAACCCCTGTGGTGCATGTGATACCTGCACATTACTGTATTGTTGCAAACTAGCTAGTTAGGAAGTCTATTCCTGACCCTGCCAACAGTGTCAATGTGTGTGAGTCCCTGACAGAGTGTGGCTGTGTTGACTTTGACACCTGTTCATGTGGACAGGCACGTGTACTACACCTAACTTATCACTCCTATATCACTGTTGCAGATGTCACTCACCATCTGATATACCTTTGGACAGCTCCCCAACATGTAAGCTATGTAGTGCATGCAAAAACTGCATAGACATGTGATAGCAATACACAGTCAGTCAGGGGTTTGAAAACCTGTATTGGTAGGTGTGTGACACAAACATGCTTAGGTTTTACTCTCCCACCCTCTCCCTGACTTACTTTGTCTCTGTCTGTCTCTCCCACTCCCTCTCTGGTAGATATGGAGAGGTACACCTGCTTTGCTTAGGCAGCAGCTTGTGTTTTGTAAGCGATGCTCATGATTAGCTGATGGCCTCTGCATGAATTGCAGTCCCCCTCTAGCTGATTGCATGTGGAACAGCTGTGGTAACATTCCCATAGCCAATTGCTTGGAAACACACTCCAGTATCTAGGAATATCATGTGGGTGTTGGGTCTTTTCATTTACTGTGAGCAGGACCTCAACTTGGTGTTTGGCAAACAGCATCACAGATGGCATTGGGATTTATCTCTAACAACATACACTGTGGGGATGTGCCAGACATGACTACAGAATGTAAGTGTTGCTCTTCTGCATTTGGAGTAATGTCGGTTTAACAGGGTGTGTGTGGATATGGCTGGTCTACATGATTTAATACCTGTAATGACAGTGTTATGTGTTTGAGGAAACTCCCACCTGTAGGGTTATCTGCAGACTGGGCAGTGTGTGGAGCCTTATGTTTCTTGTTTTACTCACAGAACACCTATCTTAGAACTGCAAAAGCATAGTCTGAGGATTGCAGTCAGTACATGATGACAGCCATGAGAGTTACTGACTTCATATCCCTCATAGGACATATGTTACAACAAACCCTGGTATGACAGTAAATGTATGAGGTTATCACAGCAACATGGCAATATTAGCCCAGCTTTTGTGGCTTCAGCCACAAGTCTGTCAACCTTTGTACATATGTCATGCAGTAAGAGGTGCATATGTTCTGTACACCATTATTTATTGACATCCTGATAAAAAGCCAGTCAGTTAGAGTGCGAGACATGTTATGTATAGTAGGGGTTATTTCTGAGGACATAACCTGGGCATTCTGTGGTTGTGTGTACAGTACTGGGGTCTGTGTACTTAAGGCGATTGTTGACAGTATGTGTATTACGCATACGTACCTTAGGCTGTGCACAGACTGTGGTAGATGCCATTGTTCTTGGTCCTGTTCTATCTGATGTTACATGTTGCTCCAGTGTATTGTACCCTATTGGCTCACATGACTGTAGGGCCAGACACACACACGTGTCCCATACCAAAAACAGGCATCAGACCACACTGTGTCATGACCCAGTGTATGTGGGGTTAGTGTGTGAGTGGCACATATGAGGATGGTGTTTATTAGACAGTCCATATAGTGTCATATTAAACATGCATATTATATGTGGTTGTGGCTGTGTTCACATTGGTTGTGGGTATGCACTTTCTCACAGGTGTCTGTTACTCTGTGCTGTGACATGCATGTAGAGCCTGCTATATTTGCAGGTACATGTGTATTCCCCCATACAAAATGTAATCCAGTGTTGTGGCAGTCTGCCTGAAGTTTGCACAGTGCTTTGTAACATGCCTAGCAGCTTAGTGTAATTACCCAGTGTGCTGTTATGTCCAGTTATTTTTTTATATATTTTTATTTATTTTTTTATTTATTTAACATTTGTTGACCGGGAAAGTCCGTCTTGGTTCCACAGATCCTGTTTTCAGCGGAGGCCCGGGATGAAATGCTCCAGTTATTTGCAAGACATACTGCTGTCAGGCCACCATAACTGTTGTGTATTTCTGACAAAGCAGTGGGGTTCTGTACAGATGTATGTCACTAACTACTGGGTAGTATGTGGCCACGTGACCTCTGCACCACCAGGTATTATGTGTCATGACAGACTGGCATGTGTGAATGCATAAACTGTGTAGGTATATGTAGTCCAGTATTTACGTGATATACCCATGCACATGGCTGTTAACATCCACATTGTGAGGCATGATACACGTCTTGCATGAAGGGGATCTGTGTACACCTCTGGACTGACGACAGAGTGCCAGACTGTCCACATATATTGGTTATATCTGTGCTGTAGTCCACAGGATCATTACTGTGCTAGCAGTGGTACTGTACTATGATGTCCTTTGGATGTCTGTCAGTAGCCAATGGTGTACATGTCAAAAGTACATGTGACCTCCCACACACAACATGTCTGTTAAGACAACCCCTTTTAAGTAGCAACAGTCTACATATATACCTGCAATACATAAAACAAATCATATCCCCTGGCTATAAAAAAATCTAGTCAGTTTGTTAACCTCACCATCAAAAACAGAATCTTCACTGGTCAAATGACTCAACCTTATAAGTTGTACCTTGACAACCCCTCTTTTCATATGTTGAGGGTGAAGACTGTCCCTGTGCAGGTACTGATAGACTGTGTGTCATGACAGACTGGCACTACTACTGAAACTAAAACTGTCAACAAGTAGTTCCAAATGAATATCCAGGAAGTCTATTATTTTCCCAAACCCTCCCAGGGTAAAGTTAAAAAAATGGTTGAACAATTCAGGTCTTGCAAGAATAACTGGAAACTGTCAAGGTTCCCTTGCCACAAAAAAAAAAAAATCATCAATGTAGCACCTGTAAAATAAAATATTCTTAGCCAAAGGATGTGTCACAAGAAATTTCATCTTCCACATAGACATAACTAGATTGGCAAAAGAAGGAGCCACTCTATAACCCATGGCAACACCAGAGATTTGCTGAAAAATGTTAGTTCCAAACTTAAAAAAATTACTTTCCAAAATCATTTCCATCAAAACACACAGATTATTTATCTTATCATTGTCAAAGTCAATATGACTAGCCAAATATTCCCTAAATAAATCAATTCCATCTTCTTGATCTATACTTGTAGGGGATATGATTTATTTTGATTACGTAACATTGTTGCTGAAGTTATAATTCTCAGAGATAGTTTAGCTAGTCCCATCTTGAGAGGCAATTTTAGTGTAGCAAGTAGGGTGAATCAAAACAGCAAGGTGTTTGAGCTGGCCTTCCCATTGCCCATTTCAGATGGAATAGACATTATTAGGTGCGTTATTAAGAAAATTGGAAGGTTTTGATTGGACATTCTGAATTGGTGAAAGTCCTGGATAATGAACCTTTGTTCACTTACAAAAAGGTATGTAACATAAGAAGTATACTTGAAAGTATTTCTAAGACATCACACAATGGGGTCAAAGACCCCGTTGGGACTTTTGCTTGTGGTCATTGCAGGCAATGTAGATACATAGCCAATTCAGATTCTGTTGAGTTGAAACATTTCAAGAGAGTTATTTGAGCAAAGAACAGGTTTACATGTGATTCTGTGGGTATTGTTTATCTTGCAATATGCAATTCTTGTACCAGTTTTTATGTTGGCAAGACTATCAGGTCACTAAGTGGAAGGATTTACAACACATTAACAAGCATCAATTAGATTATTAAAGAAATATAGCGCACTTAAAAAATACACATACTAAAACAGCGCTTAGGAATATGTACATATAATATAAAATACATCTATACAAAAGCCTGTATACAAAATTATATATTTCTTTAATAATCTAATTGATGCTTGTTAATGTGTTGTTATCAGGAAGTAAAATTCTTTAAAAAGCAATGGTTGACACTGATTTTACTATGTCTGATGAAGCGGCAAGTTTAAGTCGTGAAAGCGCTTACATCAATAAAACTGCTTTATGATATTTTCGTGGATTTTGTGCCATGGTTTGCTCTACCAGTACTTTAAGATAATATATTTTTTGTAACACTTGGATGTCACTTCCCTCTATACAAGTATAGATAAAGAAGCTGGTATTATTTATTTAGGGAATATTTGACAGCTCGTACTGACTTTGACAATGATAAGATCAACACTCTGTGGGCCAGATTCAGGAAGGCTTACACGGAGTTTAAGAGTAGTGTAAGCCTCCGTGTAAGCCTCCTGATTCAACAACAGCCCAAATCTCCGTGTAAGAGACAGCTAACACGTCTCTTACACGGAGTGGGCGTGGAAATGCTCAATACCTCATTTGCAGCTCCAAGATATGCAAATGAGGTATGTGAGCGATCCACGGCCAAACCAGTCCGTGTAACGGACGTGTTAGCTGCAGAAATGTACTCAGCTGACAACTGAGTACATTTCTGCAAAATTAAAAACGGAGCTATGTCAGCTGCAAATAAAGGGTGCATTTGTTACATTAAGCATGCCAATGGCCAAATATGTGGCCATTGGCATGAAAAAGTGTTGCAAAAAAAGTTATATAACTTTTTTTTTTTTTCACGGGATTTATGTGTTTAACTTTAGCGCACACCCGCGCTAACGGGGTGCGCTACCTAAAACTCAAAACCGAGCTTATAAGCCCACAATTGTGGGATTTATATATTACATGAAATGTCAATGAAGGGACTTGCAGAGCAAAAACAATATGACCTCCGTTTAGTGGTTGTCAAACGGGAGAAGCTCCGTGTAAGATATGTAACTAAGCATTACTAGGCAATCCTATGTAAATGAGGGTTACAATACTGAATCACACTGCCACATAAGTAATGAGCACTTTCTGAGTAGTGTAAGAGTTAGAGAAGGGGGAGGAACAGAGTAAGAGGTAGGTGACATCATGGGGGGGAAGGATAGAAAGAAATGTACCAGATTGGAGGGCAATGTAAGGTAAGAGATGACAGACAGACATCAGGGAGGGAGGTGTGTCCCAACAGAACACTAGGAATGTCAAGAAATTGAGGGCATACGCTATCCCTACACTCTAAGTTTCTTGATATACGTGCATGCGCGCGTGTGCGCGTGTAAGGCAGGTTCAACATGTGGGAGCGTGTTGCAAACTGTTTACAATGGTTTGCGCGGGCGTGCACGTGTGTAAGGCGGTGTGCGCGCGTTTTAGCATGAATCAGCCTAGCTAACACCGTGTAAGGATGTGTGCACGCGTGTAACACCGTGTAGGGATGTGTACACGCGTTTAAGTTACTGTGAGCGTGTTTAAGCCGGTGTGCACATTGCTCCCCCTCAGGAAACAGTGAGGAAATAGGAAACAACCAAAATACAGGGAAACTGCCAGAAGATACTACTAAAGTTAATTGGTGGAAACAATTAGAAGCAGGCAATTACACAGGCAGACTAGAAGCCCAACCCAGCACTTAAAACACAACAAAGAGCAGTGCAGGCTGTTTCTCACAAGAGATACTGCCAGAAACTAAGCTATCAGAATTGAAACCTGAAAAAAGCTGAACTCAGAGCAGAAATGCTAGGGGCTGCCATAGCTGTTATAATCAGACATAGGCGAATTGCTGAGGGTGGTGATAATGCAGATGCTGACAGACAACCCAGAGTGAGGAGAAGGAGAAGAGTATACAGGCCTAGGGTCACCTACCATGGGTTACATGAGCTGGAGATAGTAGAGCGCTATAGAGTGGACAGAGAGCTCCTGCAGCAGATTGTTGAGCTGTGCAGGCCACGTCTCACACACAGAACCAACAGAGGGGAACCCATCCCAGTGGAAACCAAGGTATGTGTTGGCCTAAGAATACTAACAACAGGTACCTTTCAGAGACCAACTGGCGATATGATGGGGATATCACAGGCATCAGCCTCCAGGGTACTGCACCAGTTCCTGGATGCCATGTCACCACATGTCAGTGATCATATATATGTCCCTAGTGACCGTGAGCTTGTGTCCAGCAATATGCGTCTCTTCCAGCAAATAGCGGGATACCCTGAGGTGCTGGGTGCAATAGACTGCACGCACATACGCATCAAGGCACCAGCTGGTGAGCGGGGTAGAGTCTACATTAACCGCAAGGGATACCCCTCCATCAACTGCCAGGTCGTGTGTGATGCCCAGGGCATAATAATGAATGTGTGTGCTGGCTGCCCCCC
>NC_056728.1:342835239-342880766 GCF_019279795.1 Protopterus annectens | reverse complement strand
CGAGGTAACGCGATGCGACTGGCAGTTAGCCTGTGGGAGCGGCGCAAACGGTGTGCGCTGGGATAAATCTTAATTGGCTAGCGACACACATGTTCAGCTAATTGCACACAGTTTCAGCCTGTTTACCTGCTGCTTGGCAACGGGCACGCAGTTTGCAGCTTTTAAACACTACTCAGCTACGGGCACTCTGTCTCACGGCAGCTTAGCTATCAGTACATTTCTGACTATTTTTATTCTTATGTTACTTCAAAATGCTCTATTTCATTCCATTTTACAAAAGGGAATACATTTACATTTGTACAATACTGTCGGGGCTTTTAGTGCTTATTTACAAAAAAAAGGTTGTTGTAAGGGCTCGAACCCTGCCTGCCTACTCTTAGGGCGGCTACTCTACCGCTAAGCTATTATTTCTTGGCTTACTTTGCATATTTAGTTCTTATATCCTTTTCCACTGACTGCTAACTGTGATTGCGCTTAGTAGCACACCCGCACACAGTAGCAAACATTTACGGGTTTAACAAAAAAAAAAGGTTTTAATTTACTTTATGACATCTCTTCACTTTATACACTGATGGCCAGTCGGGGCATGTGTTGTATAGTGTGTTTATTCACATTTTCATGGCCTTTCTCGTGGCTGTTTACTTTCAGCCATTCTAGTCTTCCGGGGGCGTGTCCACTTGCAGAGCTTAGCCTACAGACACGCCCCCTACTCTCTTACACGGACCGTGTAAGAGTTACTAGTGTGATTCAGCATG
Source organism: Protopterus annectens (assembly GCF_019279795.1). NCBI lineage: Eukaryota > Metazoa > Chordata > Ceratodontiformes > Protopteridae > Protopterus > Protopterus annectens. The sequence goes on along the minus strand of NC_056728.1, from coordinate 342,880,011 downwards.
CCTCATGCACCTCATGCATATGCATGACATGCTGACATCACACAGTTTAACTGCAGCCTCCGTGTAAGAGTTATAACTCTTACACGGAGGCTTCCTGAATCTGGCCTTGTGTGTTTTGATGAGAAACAATTTTGGAAAGTATTTTTTTTAAGTTTGGAACTAGCATTTTTCAGCAAACCTCTGGTATGGCCATAGGTTCTAGAGTGGCTCCTTTTGCCAATCTAGTTATGGCTATGTGGGAGATGAAATTTCTTGTCACACATCCTTTTGGCTAAGAATATATTTATTTTACAGGCGTTGCACTGATTTTATTTATTTATTTTATTTTTTTGTGGCAAGGGAACATTGACAGTTTCCAGTTATTCTTGCAAGACCTGAATTGTTCAACCATTTTTTTTTAACTTTACCCTGGGAGGATTTAGGAAAATAATAGACTTCCTGAATATTCATCTGGAAGTACTTGACAGTTTTACTTTCAGTAGTAGAATCCATAGCAAATCTGCCTTTGTCAATCAGTACCTGCATAGGAACAGTCTTCACCCCCAACATATGAAAAGAGGGGCTGTCAAGGGACAACTTATAAGGTTGAGTCATTTGACCAGTGAAGATTCTGTTTTTGATGGTGAGGTTAACAAGTCAGGGGATATGATTTGTTTTGGTTATGTAACATTGTTGCTGAAATAACTCTCAGAGACAGTTTAGCTAGTCCCATCTTGAGAGGCAATTTCAGTGTAGCAAGTAGGGTGAATCAAAATGGCAAGGTGTTTGAGCTGGACTTCCCATTGCCCATTTCTAATGGAATGGTGTATTATTAAGGAAAATTGGAAGGCGTTGCTTGGACATTCTGAATTGGTGAAAGTCCTGGGTAATGAACATTTGTTCACTTACAAAAAGGTATGTAACATATGAAGTATACTTGAAAGTACTTCTAAGGCATCACACAATGGGGTCAAAGACCCCATTGGGACTTTTGCTTGTGGTCATTGCAGGCAATGTAGATACATAGCCAATTCAGGTTCTGTTGAGTTGAAACATTTCAAGAAAGTTATTTGGGTAAAGGACAGGTTTACATGTGATTCTGTGGGTATTGTTTATCTTGCAATATGTAATTCTTGTACCAGTTTTTATGTTGGCGAGACCATCATAGGTTCATAGGTTGGTACTAGGCTATCGGCCCTGAGGCCTATAAAAGCCTAGCCATAACAATTCCCTGGATATTTCTTCCCACGATATTTATTTCTCTGGACCCCTGTCTAGCAGGGCGACTGATATGGTCCCCGGGGTGAATTTCCTATCTCCCATCCAATCATCAAGGTTCCTTTTGAAGAGGGTCAAGGAGGCAGTCTGCTTGACATTTATGGGGAGTCTCTGGGTCAGGAACTTATCCCTCCAGCATGTTTTGTTCATTGTGATGATAAGGTTTAGATCCCTGGAGTGTGTGGCTCTGAGGGATTGGGATTTATTTAAGTGGAGTATGTCCAACAGCTCAGGGTTTGACATGGCCTTGTATGTTAAGCAGAGATCACCTCTGAGTAGATGATGTGCCACAGAGTATAGCTGGAGTTTTTTAGATGGTCAGCATATGGCATCTTCTTTAGGCGTGTGATTCTTTTAGTGAGGTATTTCTGCAGCCTTTCCAGCTGTTGCAGATGTCTTGTGAGGTACATACCAAATGGGGCGTTCTACTCTATAATGGGTCTAATGACGGATGATTACAGTGGGACAATTCCTCTCTTTTTCTGGATGAAAAGCCCTTAGTGATGTGGTGTGCCACATAGAAGGATTTCCTGACTGTTGTGGCAATATGGTTATCGAAGGTGAGACCACTGTCCACCTATGTCCCTAATCTCTCTCATCACACCTTTGATCTTAAGTTTACTGCCACCTATGTGGTAATTCATGGGTACATGTTTTTTTCCAAAGGGGATAACTATACATTTCTTGGCATTAAGCTTGAACCCATGGCTCTGGCACCAGGCATCTGTTTCTGTAAGGCCCCAAATATCCACATCATTTGAAGATTCAATAATGGCTCCCAGTTTGCAGTCATCTGTGAACTTTGTTAGCCAGAGTCCCTTAGTGTTGGCCTGTACTTCAAAGAAGTAGATGCCAAACAAGGGTGGTCCCAGGACTGAACCTTGAGGTACTCCACTTGTCACTTGTCTGGAGCCGGATTAGGAGTCTGCTACCTTTACAGTCTGGGTTCTGTCAGTAAGCCAGTTGGCAACCCATCGATTGACATAGGGATTTATGCCCAGCTTAGTACGTTTATCTATGATTCCAGAGTGGGGAGATGGTGTTGAAGGCCTTGGTGAGGTCCAGATAGGCTGTGTGGACAACCTTACCCTCATCCACAGCTCTGGCAAGGTCCAGATAGGCTGTGTGGACCGCCTTACCCTCATCCACAGCTCTGAAGACTGATTCAAAGAAGTCAATCAGGTTCAGGAGACAAGATCGGCACTTCACAAACCCAAACCGGGTGGGGTCCAGTGTTTGAAGGTTGCCAATGTCTTTGTTTATAAGTTCCATGATAATGTGTTCATGCCCTTGCAGGTCAGGCTCGTCAGACTGATGGGATGGTAGTTCCTGGGATCCAATGTGGATCCCCCCTAGTCGAGCAGGATAACTGCAGCTGTGCACCACTCAGTGGGCACGTAGCCTGAGGTGAGGCTATGATTAAACATGACACTTGGGTGAGGTGCCAGTTCATTTTATAGTTCATGTAGTACATGGCCCAGGATGTCATTTGGTCCCATGGATGCTGTATTCTTAGCTTTGGAGAGTGCGGTTTCTACCTGTGTGGCCATGATTACTGGAATTTCTTAATCTTTTGGTATTGAGATGGGCCCTTTAGGGGGTGAGAGGGGGATGAAGTTGGCACTAAATCAATCTGCCAGGGTATTGGCAATATCCTTGGGATCATTATATTTAATGCCATTCTGTTGTAGCTCAGAGCAGATCTGAGCATTGCCATTTAGATTCTTGACATAACTATAGAATACCTTATGGTTGTCTTTGGAATCTGTGGCAATTTTATTTTTGTAACTAGCTTTTGAGGATTTTATGAGAGATCTCAGCTTCTTACTGAGGCTGGTGAGGGAGTTCTTTGCATCCTGGGATTTTCCTCTTTTCTGCAACAGTTTCTACCTTCTGTTGTATAGTTTGTTTATAGCAGGGGGACCACCAGATTGGCTTCCTTTTTTTGGAGGAGAGTATCATGGTTCTATTAGGGATGGCACGATTCATGCACGAGTGGATGTGCTCTTACAGTGCATTACTGTAGGATTCAGCAGTCAAACTTTCAGATCCCATCTGCATGGGTGTCATGAAGTTTGTCACTTCTGACTTGAGTAGCATGAAGTTGGCTTTGGAGAAGTTTTTTATGGAGGTTTCCTTACTGGGGGGTGGGGTGGGATGTGGATGTCAAGGGTGATTTGCTTATGGTCAGACCTGACCAATGAGGGGATGACCACTGGTGTGGAGCATCTATCTCCCATGTTGGTAATGACCAGGTCTAGGATATTGGAGCCCCTGGTGGGACAATGGATTAGTTGATCCAAGGCATTGGAATTTATGAATTCCAAGAACCGTTGGGAAAAGGTGTTGGTACCTGAGTAGTTTTCAGTGGCAGGGTAGTTGAAAATCACCCAGTATTAGGGTGTTTGGTTGTATCCTAATATTTTCCAGTATGTTTAGAAAGGTGTAGTGAGAATCTTTGGGGATGGTGGGGGATCTGTAGCAAGCAACAAATTTGGATTGCAGTCTTACCTAGTGTTAGTTGCACCTGGAGAATTTCAGATGCATTGTGTTGGGCAACTAGCCTGGAGGTGTGAGTATCCTTGGTGAATATGGACACTCCTCCACCTTTAGTGTTTTGGTCTTGGTTTTGTGGCCGTGTGGTCAATAGTTGTAGCCTTGTATTGCAGGGGTGTTCTCTGGAGCCTTGAACCAGGTCTCATTTGCTGCACAGATATCTATGTTCTCCATTTTTAGGAGTGCCTTGAGAGAGTGCATTTTGAGGTTTAGTCTTCTAGCATTGAGTAGCGTTACCTTCAGATTTTGCATGCTTGTATCTGTTACGGTGCTGGTTTTGACCTTTGAACCTTGCCTAAAAAGGCACTATAGGGGTGGCAAGAGCTTTAGCCAGTAACCTGAATACCAGGGGTGACAGGTGCAGAGCATCGTGGTTTGTCGATCATGTCTTTCCAGGCAGACAGATACTGGATCCCCTTTGTATGACACCAGAAGCTTAGCCAATTGTTGAAGTCAAATAATTTTTATCCTGATACTGTGGTATCATTCTGGGCAAAGGCAGGATGCTACTCATGCTAGGGTCATACCTGCCTGGGCCACATGATCCCAGAGCTCTTCCATGTCTCTTCATGTAGTCCAGGGAGGTATGTCTCAAGTCATTCACTCCAACATGGACAATGAGAGTCGTATTTGTACTTGTTGTGGAGTGACTTGAGTGCATGCATTATGTGGTGGATCCTGGCACCCGATAGGCAGTTGACTGTAATTTTCTCCTTGTTCAGCCTGGTGAGTGGGACATCAGTGTGCCTGACTATAGAGTCAAAGTGTTGGGTACATTGTCTTGCCTTAGGGGCTGTTGTTGGGTGGCACACTGGTGGTGTTAGCTATGTGTCACTTTGGTTGTGACTGGTGTTTGTTTGCGTTTCAGCTTCGGAGGTCCTTGTTGCTTGGGCAGGTTAATGTTAAGGGCCTCCGCATATGTGGGTTTAGTGTTGCTATGTGTGGGTGTTGATGGTGTGGGTTTTGAAGGGCTATGAGTTGCTTGAGGTGTAGTGCAGGTGTTAACCTTCTTCTCTTGACTGTCTAGCACAATCTTGGCCAGAGAGAGCTTTGCTTCCAGTTTGGCTATGTAAGTGTATCTCTCGCAGGTTGTAGTGTTGGGTGGTAGGAGGAGAGGGTTGTCTGTGTACATGATGCAGTTGCCGCATTGCCCCAGTATGCCCAGATTCACCAGGTGGACAGGATAAATCACCAGAAGCTGACCCTTGGACATGTCTGTTTAGGTGCTTTTTTGTAAAGTACAAGAGCTGTTTTCCCTTACCTTTGCAAGATACTTTGCAATTATAGGCTGTTTAGTGCCTATGATTAATTTCTCCTTATTGACAAGGAGAGTTGAGTGCTTGTATCAGTTTCAGGCTTCCTGGTGCTTTCCAGTAGGTTTTACAGCAAGTGCTAGTCACAGGGATTCAGATTTTAGTGCTATTACTGAGAAACCAGCTAATTCTAAGGGAAAATTTGAAGAGCAGACTTTCTGGCACTTGGAATAGTTTAACTGTAGTCCCATGGTGCTGCACGATGGGTAAAATGCAAAAACACACACATTTCTAAGCCAGAAAGTTGAAAGGGATAGAAATCAGCCCAAAAAGGCTAATAAAATTACATTTTCAGAGCTGGTAACCACTCCTCTAGTGTTAGGCAGTACAATGCTCACCACTCCCACTGGTAAGCAGTAGGACTTCCCTCTACCACAGCAAGGTCTGGATAGCTCTGAACATGGAAAATAAGTCCCGAGACAAGCAAAGCCTGGGATCTGGACTATACTGGCTAAGAAAGGTGGGAAACAAGCAAATGAGATAGTGCTTTTTTTTTTTTTTTTTTTTTTTTTTTGGTTAAAACAGGCTAAACAATGCAATAATACAGTAAAACACAGAGGCTAACACATGAGTGTGTACTCCTAAACAGTAAATGCAATTAAAACGCTACAAAATTACCAATATAAAACTTTTTAAATGAAGCTAGGCAAGTGCACAACTGAAAAATGATTTGAGGCAGTAATACAGTAGAATAAGTAGCTAGTCTACATATACTGAGAAGCCTATATATACAGAAAAGCAGCTAAAATGCACAAACAATTCAGATGCAGTGCAACCTAGAGCATTTGAGTTGTAGCAATATTAAGGCAAATACAGTTTTAATAAATGCACTAAAATATACACTCTATTTCCAAAATGTTTAAGAAGCACAGTCAGAACACAAGGAGATTCAGGCATATTTTTTTTCTTTTAAGAAAGGGAGAAAGGAGTATAGAAGGATTTTTGAATATGTGTTGGCAGTGAGAAACAGACAGGAATAATGCACTTGCACGACATGTTTTATTATGTAACAATTTTAAGAAATTTACATTTTGTCTTGGATAAAGTAGTTTGTGGTCCTTTGGTGGGTAATTTTAAATCCTTATTAGAATGTAGGGAAACTAAATGGCAGATAGCTTTAAGAGCAGACTGCCCTCTAGGACTAAATGAAACTATTAACATAAAGTGTTTTCTTCAGTTACAAAGGCTTTGATGTAGTGAGCCAAGTTGTTCATAACATGGGCTTTATTTGATGAAACACTGTGTAGTAGTAGGTTATTATTGACTATATATATATATATATATATATATATATATATATATATATATATACATATATATATTTATATATATATATATATATATATATATATATATATATGCTTTTATACATATGCAATGTTAAAAAGTTTTGTAGTGTATTTTTAAATTTTCATGACATCATAATGGCTATTAAATTTATTTGAAACATTTTTGTCATTGGATGCTTTTTTGCACATGACAAGTATTTAAAGGGTGGTTTCAAGTTTTTGTATTTATTCTAATGAAGTTCGTGGTGTTTTATTAAACCAACGAAAGCTTACAGGTTTTGTGGTCTGGTTCCTTCTTGGTCTTTGGTTTGCTGCTTTTTTACTTTTACTTTGTTCTTTGGAGTTGTTTAGCCATTTTTATTACATGTACCTTGTTACACTCCTCTCCCTAACTGCTACATGAGCCTTGCAGTAACAGCACAACAGTGTTGTACAAATGGGTCAATAGGCATGGGATACCCACTGAGTTCTGGCAAGTTTGTGTATGTGTGCATATCTGTATATCTGTAGGGTACAGCATTCCGAGGCCACATACTCCTATTACAATACACATTGCCACACAGTAGTATGGATAGTGTTGTTGCTGCCCATAGGTGAGGCATGACAATGCAACACACTACTATGGCTGTGACATGTGCATTATATGCATATCCCTGTAGTTCCACTGTTGGGATGTACAATGGTTTGTATTGCAGTCATGGTCAATGTGTGATGGTGGGTATGTCAGAGTGTCATCATGGGTTCCAGTGAGTACAATATCCACTGTTCATAGGTAGGTACTAGGCTATCTGCCCGAATGCATTTATAAGCCTAGACAGAATGTGCTGGCTTTCACTGCCCCCTTAGATTAGCTCCCTGTGCCTCTGTCCAGCAGAGCCAATGAAGTGATCCCCAGGGTAAACTTTCTGTTTTCCATCCACTCGTCAAGGTTTCTTTTGAAGAATGTTAATGAGGAGCTCTGCTTAATGTAGATTGGAATCTTTTTCCAAAGTATGGGAAGTCTCTGGAACAGGAATCTATCCCCCTAGCACACCATATTTATTATTGTGGTGAGGTTTAGATCCCTCTGGGATGTGGGTGCTGTGTACACTGTCATTACACCATGGTACACCCGGTATATGTCCTGTGTACCACTGTATGATGACCACTGTCACCATCAGCCATACAGGTAACTGATACCCCAATCCAGCCCAGTTATGCATATGCTGTGTGCAGCCTACCTGTAACACATTGGACACACTAACAGGTTAGTTAGCATTGATAGGCCTAGGTCTCTTGGATGTGTCTGCCTGTTATGTCTGTTAATGTGTATATGATGGTATGTCACACTATGTATTGTCCATATACAACCATTACATCCCCCATTAACATACTGTACATGTATGGGGATGTTCTGCATGTAACCTGGAACACACCTCTCCCTAAATGCTGTGTGGTGTGTGCAGTGAAAGCCACACACTTCAGTATCACTACATACCTAGGTAGGGGTCTAGTCTCAGTGTTGCCAAGTAAAAGTGTGCGTGTGTGTGGATGGATCTACATCAGGTTGATTATGCATGTCACAGCGGGTCACCTGTTCATGTAGCACAGGCAATAACTGTTATACAAACCTGTGACATGTGTTCAACTGTACCTAGGATATGTCACAGCCATGGTGTCACCACAGTGCCATACCCCCTGTGGAATATGACTGCAGACCATCTTCCTGACACATGTACACCTACAACACAAATGGATAATATTATGGAGACCACAATCACTCAGTGTAATTAACAGCTATAATGCATCATGGCTGGACAGCTACACCACATGACATATATGCATTAGACATTACTCATGACAACATGTTACAGAGCAGTACACTGGTACACTGTAGTACAGTCACTGTGTGCATCAGAACCATATTAGCTTGTCCCTGCATCGATGTTATGGATGACAGGGATGTGGCACAGGTATCATCATATGTACAGGGTGTGTTGTTGGTTTGCGAGAGACCGAGGGTGGGCCATATGTTTGACATAATATGGGTGGGTGAGGGGTGTAATTAGTTGAAATGGGCATGGTGATGTGGTGTGTGTAGGAATGGGGTTGCCCTAGGTGTGCTCGTATAGTGTGTGGGTATGCATGCAGACAGTTCTGCCATGTGGCTGCCCTATACAGGTGTTTCTTAGACAGCTGCAGACCATACCTGGCAGGGTGTGCAGTTCACTGCCTCCAGGCACTGACACATGGACTGTGCCTGCTAGGGGTTCTATGGGCACATCCAAGTACAGGCCTCAATGTGCTACTCTCCCTTGATGATTACAGATGTCCGCTGGAACCAGGTCCCTCCTGGGACTGGCCAGGGCCACGTGCATGTGGCCTGCTGTGGTGTGGACAGTGCCCCCCTGCAGTGCTGGGGCTGGTACTGCCACTACGGGAGCGCCTTGGTGTCCTAGCATGTCCACGTCGACCGCCAACTGTTGGTGTTGCTGGCCTACGTCTACGTGGCCGTCACCACAATCCCACCACATGTTCGAGCACGGACAACCCATGGTCGATGAGGCCCACCATCTCACCCAACAGTCTATCTGTGACCTCGGTATAATAACAGAGGACACCAGAAAGGTCATGGAAGTTGTTGCTTGCAGATAAGAGAGCAGCCCTCTGCAGCCTCAGGCCCTGTCTGGTGTACAGTTCCATACGTGCCTGCACCCCCATGACAGTCTGAAACATGTGCCTGGTGTACCAGTTGTGGTGCTTTTGCCAGGGGCATGATGACCAGCGGCCGTACCCTGAGCACCCCACTACATCTGCCTATGTGCTGCCCTGCCAGACATCCAGCTATGCCTGCTGTAACCAGGCACAGTAGGCATAGATACTACACTCTCCTGTGCACTACCACCGACTGCCAACTGTCCCTCTGCTATGGCCACTGGTGATGGGGTTTGTATAGGCACTGTAACTGTGTGCGGGGTTGGGGTGGCTAAGAGGGGGATGTCAAACGATGGCGCAGATTCAGCCTTTGACAACCCCACCTGTGCCTCAACAGTACTATCATTATCTTCAGTGTCTGTATGGACACCAGCATCAAACTGCATGCAGGAAGGGACCCTGACCCACCTCGCCACCTGTGGAGGAAAACAAGAAACGCACATTAAGACCTGTACAGCATTGCATGACAGTATATACAGAAACACACACACACACACACACACACACACACACACACACACACACACACACACACACACACACACACACACACACTCCACCTTAATACCTACCTGTCCCTGATTTTACAGACAGTACCACGTTTATTCATATAGGTTCCCCAGCCCGCATCACACTTGGTAACATACACTCATTAATACCACTCATTAATGTATCATTCCCCTAAATGCCTAGATGAGTGATCACAACACAAGACCTGTTACTCCATTACCTCCTTGACTTGAGTGGAGTAGGTTTTATATGCCTCACTGCTGTCATCCAGTGTTCACCCTGTGTATGTCCGGACATCATGAGCATGGCCCCTATATGCTAGGGGCTACTACGTTCACTCCATAATGTCACGCACTGGAGTGTCATATGTAAGTATTGCTCAGTACATGCCAGATCTGCTGCTTAATCAACTTATGTGGACAACAGTAATATATGGATACACTCCCTGGTGTTGTCTAGTAATTCCCCAATGCATCTGTAGTGCTGCATATGTGGGTAGTTGTTCACCTCTACTGATTGCAATATTAAGGGTATACCCGGTGTCTACTTTCCCTCACAATACATGTTCCATGCTACAGACCTTATTATACTATCAGCTGTCCTGTGATTATATATCAGACAAGTATTCCTGATGGCCCATGTCAGTCCATGTACTGCATGATCCCAAAGGGAAGTACTGCTGTATGAACAACCCCACAATCACACATGTGCATACATGGACACCCACACAAACACACACACATGCACACACATTCTACATGCATCAACCCCCCCTCCACTGCACCAGATTGCACTTACAGACCAAATAACCCCCCACCCATACACACATACAGGTGAGGTTGCACAAAGATAGTAAACACAGTCCTCCCGTTACCCATCTGTCATCATGCATAACATATGGTACTCAACAGCATGCAGTGCAGCTATAGCCAATCCATGCTAGCAACAGTATACATGGGTGTGATGCATGGGCTGTGTTAGTAGGTGATGCCCCTTCCCCTGGAAAACACTGCAGCCATGTACACAGTTTTGCTGTGCACCTGTTCTGCACCCTGCCATGTACTGTGCACCAAACCTCACAGGTGTACAAACCATTGCTGAATGTGTATTACAGTGTCAGTTATGTCTGTTCTAATGCTCACAGTCCCTATGTGTTTGAGCGACACATACCTGGGATGATATGCGGACAGATGTCATTTGTGAATGCCTGATGTCTAGTTTACAGATCACAACATCAGCAGTGCATGTATGACCAATCTGATAATATTACAATGACAACTGTCAAACCTTACCATGGTTATGGGGAGTGTACACACCCTTATTGATATGACGCACTCTTCCTTGATCTGCCATGGGACCACATCATCGCATATATTAACAGTACATAAGCCTGATATGTGACATATGTCCTGTACATTCACATGCAGTGTCTATGAAATGTGTTGGGTGTGCAGATGCTGACCGCAATGCATACACTCCATGGGTGCATATGCATGCACGCCCTTATGACGGTTTGTTGCGCCTATTGTTATGTGTATTACAGTAGTCACTATTCCTGGCAGGGGTATACTAGCATGGGCCATCTGCATTTGCCAGTATATGGTCAATCTGCCCTACACATGTCCCCCAACTCTGCATGATTGCAAGGTCTACTCATGTGCACATCCCTTGGAGTTCACACACTGCCGTCACTATTGCTGTGGAGGTAGGGTTATGTCTGCCACAGTTTCTGAACCTGACTGTGTGCAGATACCACCATTCTTAGCATCTTTAGGATCCCTGCTGCAGTGCACATACCATCCCCACCTTCAGATTTTTTGCAGATGCTTGACAAGTATGGCCTACACATGTCAGTTTGCAGTGCCCCATACACTGAACACCACGTGTAACAGCCTAGTCCCAGCTAATAATGTGGACCACAGTATTATGTTATGCCATAGTGTAGATCTGTAACAGTTGCCATTGTAATACTGGTATATACACTGTTGCACTGTATAAGGGTGATGTTTCACATATGTCCCTACTGTAGGACATGTGTCCCACCATTATGTTTATCCCTGTGGACACATTTCGCAATGGCAGGATATCAGTTATTTTGCAGATGTCTGATATACCCTTCAGATACCCCATCATGGTCACCACTGTGATGCAGTGCATTTAACAGCAACAATACATGAACATGTATGGAATGCATTATGGGTAGGTGTGTTAGATGTGTGCATGGAATATACCATAGCCATTACATGCCCGGTGTATTGACAAGCATGAACATAAACCATACTCACCAGCTGCAGGCTTCTGCCTTGGTGGTATAGCAGAGGGTACAACATGAGAGTGGGAGAGAGGTGATGTCAGTGGCCACATCTGTGGCATTGCTACAGGGTGGCTGCAGCATTACAGTACATCAACAGTACAAGTCCACAATACTACCGCTTATGCACATCTGTTTATTACTACTACACAGCAACAGACTATATATATATATATATATATATATATATATATATATATATATATATATATATATATATGACATCTCACATATGCTTGATCTACCTGTACAGATGCAGATGCATACACAGCAGTGGTCTACTGATGTGCCCTGTGACCTCACCTGCATGCTCCTCAGCCGGTTTGTAGGTAGCACCCACCTCCACAATGGTCTCTGCCAGTTGTTGGGTCTGTGGGCGGGCAGGTGCCACGAGGCTGGCGAGGAGCTCAACATGTATCAGGGGGGGATGGATGGCATGACCCCCCCCCGTTTGGTGGTGATCTCCCTGGACTGCAGCAGCACGCCGACGGGCATTGCAAAGCAAGTCAGAACAATAATGCCTGACCTGCTCATAACTGCAGTTATGCAGGCCAACATCATTAACCCTATGGACTAGATCATTCCACTGGGTGGTCCACTCCTGCTGCTCATGGGTGGCCCTGCCAAACAGAACTGGATAGTGCTGTATAAGGTGGTTCAAGATCACCTCATTTTCAGCCGATGAATACCCTGGTAAATGGCCATAGGACATCTTGCCTGAAAGACATAAAGATGGAAACCGGTCTGAGCAACTCATACAGTAAGGTTACTTTAGTTTTTAATACACATCTCTGTCACCCGCCCTCCCACCATATCAGTGCCAAACTGTTCACACAACTCAATAGGTATGGCTACAGCTTACCTACCATTGGGACATATATAGTATTGTACCACATTTTGTGCTATGTGTTTGTAGCTATGTCCCTGTGTGGACACTATCATTGCTGGCCTGTTACAGACTATTTCACCTGCATGCCATTGTCAGGGCCACTTTGGTTCCATATATGCATATGGTATGCTTACTATGTGATTGCTGCACATCTGTCATTCTGTGTTATTGGGGATATCTATGCATGCTGTTGGACATGTTCCGGGATTGTGTGGACTATTACTACTCACATAGGTTCTATAACAGTGACACAATAGCATGTTTAGGGAATAGTTGCCAGCAGAACCACCTCTCCCACCATATCTGGCCATGTTACTAGGCCACGTCACCCTGGGGCCTCCTCATCTACTGGTTCAGCACTACCTTCAGGTGGAACCGCCTCAGGGGAAGTTGTCCCCCCCCGGGGGCACACACAGAGAGATCCTGTCACCCGAGGTCAGGTCCAGGGTCTGTTCCATAGAGGGCTCCACAGAAACTTGTGGGATGTGGTACAGCACCTTGAGGCACCCAGTACACAATCACAGGGTCCACAAGTTCCTTTTGCTCAGCCTCCAATCCAGGCACCCTCAGGGCCATGGAACTGCTGTTGTGACTAGCAAAGGGTTGGGGCCTTGTTCCTATTGTTTCCATATGGGGGCTCATTGGGCTTCCACATCACAGACCACACACACCATCCAGGGTGTTTACCCACCACATGTGTCATATACCACCCCTGTAGGCTGTCCTCTATATCTACCAACCCAAACCACCACCAGAAATATACCTGCTATCCTTCCCCATATTCCCATTCCCAACTTCACAGACAAGGACAATGTGGTTCCAACAAGGGGTTCACATGTGACATATCCATCCATGTTGCACACACTTACGGCTGTATATATCTGTGTGTATTGCTATGTGTGATGTTTCCTCACACGCAGCATGCAGCACTGTGGTGGTAATATAGGGGACATGTATTTACATAATATTTGTTTGTGTTTGTATATATGTAGACATATACATATATATGTGTATATATATATATATATATATATATATATATATATATATATATATATATATGTAGATATATTTTATGTTGTATATATGTGTTTATATATATATATATATATATATATATATATATATATATATATATATATATATATATATATATATATATATATATATATATATATATATATATATACATATATATATATATATATATATATATATATATATATATATATATATATATATATATGTATATATATATATATATATGTGTGTATATATATATATATATATATATATATATATATATATATATAAATATATATATATATATATATATATATAGATAGATATATGTCTACATATGGGTATCTGTATATCTGTAGATATACATGCAAATCAAAACGAAGAATCAAACCAGAAATATCAAAGGCAACTGTGAAAAACACCAACGCAGTAGGAAAAACAGTTTACTAAGCGCTTTCATTCGCCAAATAGCTGGACTTCCTCAGAATACAAACCAGACACTGAACAAGCATATAAATACCTGCCCAACTGAAGTCAATAGCACCAAGTAATGAATTCAATGAATAATTGATTCTTGATGCAGAAAGACAAAATTAAAGTGAAATACCCAATGCTTATAAACAAATACAAAAATGAAAACATACACAATATATAGCCTATACATGTTAAATATTCTTGTAAACCATAAAAATATATGTATAAATGTATATATGTAATAAATTGAAAATATAAAGCTCATAAATGACATATAAAAAACATACATAAGCAATACGCATAAAATAACAAATGTATAAAAATATATATGTTTAAAAATTGTTTAAATGGCAAACATAGATTTAAGCTTGAGGAGACTAGCAATGGAAATGACATCATTAAGACCTGGAGAACGTGCAGCATTACACCTAAGCTGCCATCTAAGCTCCAGGAATTCAAGAAAGATATCATGGGGACCACCTCTAGGGTCAACATCAACATTGTCTAAAACAGAAAATTTAAATGAATGCAAAGGAAAACCCTTTATATGTCTATAAAGGGCATTTTGCTCATCTTTTTTACTAATGTCATAATAATGCTGATAAATCCTGTACCTAAACTGTCTGATGGTTTTGCCAATGTAAAAACAAGTACACTGTTGACACAAAGCAACATAAACAATGCCCTTACTATCACAATTGAATCTCTTCTTGTGCTTGATTTTGCCATAACCATGTACAAAGCATTCAGTACCTTCATGAATAAATTTACACTGAGAACAGGGACCACATTTATTTGCTCTACCTGTATATGAATTGGACACGATTCTTTCAATCATGGTTTTAAAACAGGTATCTTTTTGATAAACCACCAACGGTCTTTCACCAAGTTTGTTAGAAATATTCCCATCACATCTGAAAATCTCCCAAAATTTATTAATGATGCACTTGATTTCCCTGTATTGTAAATTAAATGGCAAAATCAAGGCCTTACCATGAGACAAGTTGGTTGATACCAAACTAGAATCAACATGATTATTATTATATATATATATATATATATATATATATATATATATATATATATAAATATATGTATGCATATGTATATATATATATATATATATATATATATATATATATATATATATATATATATATATATCTGTATATCTATATATTTATATATCTATATAGACAGAAATATTTACACACACACACACACACACACACACACACACACACACACACACACACACACACACACACACACACACACGTGCTATTGTAACCTGATAGTAACTTTTTTGCTGACTGTAATGGGACTTTTTTACATTTTATTCACTGAGGAGCTTTTCTCCCCGGGTCTCTGCAGAAAATGAGCCAAAAGCTCAGTCAGACTAACACGGTTAATACATGTTAAATAAATAAATAGATGAATAAATATATACATCTACATGTTTAAATACATTTCCTGTAGTGTTGAATGACTGTGCTGGATGATATGTTTGTGAAAACAGGGTTATGTATATCTGACATGGCTTAATGGCAAATCACTTTGGCTAGGGTGTGCAGGGTCCTGGGTTCGAGCCTTGCAGAGGTAGTTTATTTTGTTTCTGGGCAGAACAAGGGCCGTTGGATGCAGAGTGATTAAGGCACTTTTAAGCAGTTGTAAGTGGGTTTGCATGGAAGTAAACACTGCTAACTTCCGGTTACAGTTTCTTACACTCAGCTTTTAAATTGCTTAACCTGTGTGCGCATTGCTTATCCCTGCGCAAATGGGCTTAAACTCACTTACTACTGTTTATATATGCTTACTCCCGCTTACTACTACTTATATATGCTTACTCTTGCTTACTAGTGCTTACACCTGCTTACCACCTCACCAATTTAGACAGTAAGATGGTTCTTGGGAAGGTGGTGGATTTGGAAACTGTATGGATTTATCATTCATTACACATCTTACCTTCCATTTATATCCCTGATTCTTGTGTACATATACTGTATGGGGCACTTGTGATTATCTGTGGACTTTGCAGCATTATGACAATGACACCTCACATCTGCATTTAATGCAGTACTCCAGTGGGACTCGAACCAGGAATGACTGCTCGTAAGGCGAATTATCTGCCCACTACACTATTGCCGTACTGCTTCATTTGCATATATCTTGCTTTTTATCCTCCTGTGCCATTTAAGCTGCATTAACCGTAGCTACACGATGGGCAAACCTGCACAACTATGGTTAAATTTAATCTGTTATATAGAAAAATAACCTTCTTTATCTTTACTGTTTTAACTATTGCTCTTGTATACTTGGGGCGATGTTGCTGGGGGTATGTGAACACCTATGAGCAGTCTCGCTCATTCTTATTCATACACTGCTGTTCTTCATTGCAGGGGCATGTATATTCTGAGAGCTCTGCTCTCAGACATGCCCCCTGCACTTGTACATGCTCTGTCCATTTAGGAGCTCAGGCAGCGTGCCTTCATTAATATGCATGGTGCTATGCCGCCCTGCTCCTAAACAGCCGCTTTCATGCAGGACTAAGTGAATCTGGAGGTTAGTGTAGGCATTAATGAATCCCAGGGAGTGTGTGTGTGAGTGTGTGTGTGTGTGTGTGTGTGTGTGTGTGTGTGTGTGTGTGTGTGTGTGTGTGTGTGTGTGTGTGTGTGTAATGTAAAGTAAGCTAATCAAGATGCAGTTACTGCTGGTAAGGTAATGTTGAAAGGCATTAAGCTGAAAATGAGAATGAAATGAAGAGGAAGACCATGTTTATAATGCTATTTTTCAACTGTTCACTATAAGGGTATTTAGATGTAGCTAGTGTTGGTCATAGCCCAAAGCAGCATTGTTCATTTGTCACATGCTTTTAAAATTGAGTACCTCACACACACACATGCACACACACACACACACACACACACACACACGCGCACGCGTGTGTGCATGTGTGTGTGTTTGTGTGATGTTAGAATGTTGGCAATAACCCAGGGCAGCATTGTCCATTTGCCATATGTTTTTAAAGCTGAGTACCTCTCACTTACACACAGACAAACACACACACATAAATATACAAAGGAATTCAGGAGAAATTGTACTACAAAGTTCAATGCTCTAGTTAGAAAGAGGTGCTGATCCCATGGCAAATAAAACAGTAACAATTTGAAGATATTTTAATGCATTTATAAAAGTACTGTGGTTACCTCAACAGTGCTATGTAGTGTAAGAAATGGTCCTCTTAAGCTTACCACTTATATTTAATGAATGCAACTGAATAACATGTTGGTTCTATAAACATTCCTCAGGATTCAGAAGCCATTTTTCCATGCAGGAACATTGTAGGAGCTCCTGCATGGAAAATGGCTGCTGAGTGATTCAGGATAGTGCCGTTTTCACATGCACGAGTGGTCCTACACTGTTCCAGCATGCAAAATGGAAAATATGCAAATGAGGTGATTTAGTGATTCAAAAAACTGCCAGGTCTCTGTGCTAGAACAGTGTCAGTGCAGAAATGTACTCAGAAAATAACTGAGTACATTTCTGCAACTGTCAAAACGGAGGCATGACAGCTCATTAAAAAGCATGTATTATGTACACTAGACATGCTAATGGCCAAATAAAAGTCCATTGGCATTAAAAAGTGATTAATAATTATGAAAATTAAACTTTTTTTTTTTGGGCCAATCTTAGATGTTTAAGCATAGGGAAGCGGCGTGCATGCCAAACATAAAAAAAATGGGAAAACTCAATTTTAAGTTAAATCTGCATTTTGCCATTATAGTCTATGGCATGCAGAATGTAAACAGTACCAGGGAGCACTGGTTGTCAAGGGGAAAGGGTCCGTTTTAGTGCAGTAACTAACGTTTTACACACTGGGGTATGCAAATGAGGGGAGTTATACTGAATCACATATTTCTTCAAAGAGTAGTTACAGCAATAGAACAGTACAAGTCTAAGAGCTGGATGACTTCATAAGGGGATGTGTCATGCTTGCTGCTCTGTGGCCCGTGTTTGCCCTTAGCTAAGCACAACTAAGGAAGGGGTTGTGTCAGATGTGCCTGAGCACTGTGTACATAGCCTAAACGGGTTTTAAACATAAACAAAAAGAAAAAAAAAAAGAGGAAATAGCAGCACTGTTTACATTTCAGCACTGGGTATGTGCGGTGTGCCTTGGGGCTCAAATAGGGAGGAAATGGGAAGGGGAAACAGCAGTAGGAAGGCACTCAAGGAGAACTAGCATAGCTGGCAGGTGGAATGTATCAGAATCAGCCAATTACACATGCAGCAGCCCAGCACACTACTATAAACTATGCAAACACCTTTCAGACAGGTTTTTCCCACAAACTCTACACTACCGGTGTACACAGACGTGGGATTTTTAACTGGCAAAACTAACTAAAAATGTTAGAGGCTGCTGCTGCTTTAATCCATCAATAGTTGGTAGAAACTGAGGGTGGTGAGGAGGAGAATGTTGACAACTAACCCACAGTGAGGAGGAGGAGAGGAGTGTACAGACCCAGAGTAACCTACCAGGGACTACATGAGCTGGAGATAGTGGAGTGCTATAGGGTGGACAGGGACATTCTACAGGAAATCATCCAGCTGTGCCATCCCTGCCTCCACACAGAACCAACAGAAGGGAACCCATCCCAGTGGATACCAAGGTATGTGTAGGCTTAAGAATACTAGCCATAGGTACCTTCCAAAGACCAACTGGGGATATCATGGGGGTCTCACAGGCATCAGCATCCAGGGTACTACACCAGTTCCTGGATGCCATATCAGCACATCAGTGAGCACATATATTTCCCCAGCAGTCATGAGGCATTGACCAGAAGTATGAGCCTCTTCCACTGTATAGTAGAATACCCTGAAGTAGTTGGTGCTATAGACTGCATGCACATACGCATCAAAGCACCATCTGCGAGCAGGGTAGGGTCTACATAAACCACAAGGGTTTCCCCTCCATCAACTGCCAGGTTGTGTCCAATGCCCAGGGCACTATCATGAACGTGTGTGCTGGCAGCCTTGGAAGCTATCATGGCTCCCACATCTGGCATCAGGGGTTTGCCAGGGGGGGGACATCTCATATGGCCATCTAGTGGGGGATGCTGGGTGTGCACTGGAGCTGTGGCTGACACCCATCCGAAATGCACACACACACCTGAACAAGAACACCATAATGAGGCACACGCACAAACCAAGATCATTGTAGAGCATGTGTTTGGGATGCTCAAGTCATGGTTTCACTGCCTTGACATATCCGGTGGAGCCTTACAGTACTCTCCAGCTACATGTACACAAATGTTCATAGTATGTGCCATGTTACACAATATGATCCTGTGGAAACAGCTGCAGTAGGAACAGCATGGGGCAGGGCCACACAGCCCCCCCATCATTGCCAAGGCCAGCACAAGCACAGAGGAACTTGGAGGAGGAACTTCCTGAGCCTGCCCCTGTAGGCAGAAGGAGGTGTGCCCAGTATGCCCAGGCCTTGGCAAAGAGGAAATGCATAGCACACACACACTGACACTGTAGGGACCCAGGGACTGATACCTCTCTCTGACTCATGCATACAGTAAAAGGGATGGCAGACATGACGCTATCTGTGCTTTACCATGTACAGGGAGTGTACTATGTGCATCCGACATAGTCAGCCCTCCAGCACTGTCCTCAGTACTGGCCCAGCAACAAGGTAAGTCACCCTTCCTAACAATTACTGAATGGAGTAGTATGTTCTGATAGAATTGGGTGACTGAATGGGATAGCAGCAGACAGCTGATAGCTATATGGGACAGCAGGAAACCCATAACAAATACTGGTGTCAACATACTAGGCAGTACTACACAAGGTGACAACTCCCACCACAGTACATGTGATGGCCCAAATAACTGTGGGTGTCAATAGGTCACAAACATGGATGTCAATGAGGGTCACATACCCACCACCAGCCTCACCAAGCAGGACAGGTGTAGATGGCCATAAAGAAAGACCGGGCTAAGGCCCCCAAATTATGCCAATGGTGAACAGCCCCCCTCCAGACCTACACAGACATACTACAACAGGTCTGGCAGTTACATTTTAGTTCTGAAGGATAAGAAGTCTGAAACTGACATTTATGCCATTAAAATCTAACATGTGTACTCTACTGATATGCCTCCTTTCTGCATGATAGGCCACAATACAATATGAAATGGAAGCCAACAGAGTAACCGAAATACCAGTACAGTCATTGCAAATGTTTAAAGTCCTCAGGTGTGCATCCCCCTACAATCCCATGTAGAAATGCAGTAACATGTAAGTTTGAGGAGTAATATCACTGGAGCACAGATTGCCAGATCTGTCCCAATCTACGTTGTTGCATGTGTACAATATGCAGGGGTCAGTGTGGTAAGTTTGTTGTGTGTTTAATATTGCCTGGAAGTGGTCAGCATGTGGGCCTGGATGGTTGCGTCTCAGTAGCCTAGGTACAGTACAGTGGTCAACAGGGCCATGTTCCAACAACTGCAGTGCCAACCACACTGCTTTTCAACTACACCCATTGCAGCAGATGTACATAGTCACTATCCAAATGTCAATATCTGTCATTGCTGGAAAGCTGGACATGCCATGAACTGGGGCCCATACATAGAAACAGTACACAGCTGGAAGTAACCTACACAGAGTGCATATAAAATAACTGTCAACTGCACACAACTTTGGAGGTTAGCATCACATTACTTGTCCCTCTAGTATGGAATACTGGTAGTCTGGCCAATCACTGGCAGACCACAAAAGGTACAGTTATAAAGTAATGACAGGGTGCCCATGTCCACAAATAAGTCAGCATAAGGGGAATGTCCCTGGTATATTTGTGAGTCAGGTGCAAGTAGCTTCCATATCACACATGCACCCAGCTCACCCCACCATCATCCACAGGTTTATCACAGGTCAAATCCTTGCTGTAGGGAATGAGTACAGCATGAACCCATCTCTGTATGGGAATACATGCATGATGCTGCATGCTGAATAGGTGCCCCATGCAGGTGTGTCCATAGCTGTAAGCAGCAACCTGCCCACATCTAGACTTGTGGATCAGTATGAACAGGAAGGATTGACAGGAACACCTCAACCACTTACCACTATCACCCCAGAGTAATCCACTGGCTTGCAGCCTGGAACGTATGAGTGACAGAATGCACTGGTCTGCTACAGATGGCCTGCAGCACTCTCAAATGGCCTACAGTCCTCTGGCAAAGACCTATGCCTAATCCATAGTGCCAATGTATGGAATGTCAGGAGGTCCTAACTAACAACCTAATACAGTAAACAGAAAACAAATGCAAGACCATGCTGACAAATGCCAGTAGCATGCCTCCCCATGTCCTACTGCAAGAACTGTGTACCAGGCTATGAATACTACTGGGATAAAGGCCCAGCTTTAGGGATACCTCAGAGATATTGATTTCATAATGTTAGGAAGAGGAGAGAATAACAGGGGGGTGTAGAAGCATGGATGTCATGGAATGTGTGAAGTCTGAAACTCTAATATCTGCCCATACTAACCCCTGACTGCAGACCCATGAATGAATAGCCACAAAACATCTTATATTTCCCTGGTAAATAACCATGAGCAAAGAATGATATCTGTCAGTAGTTGACGACATGATACATCACAGCGTAAAACAGTACATATGTCAGAAAATCTATGCTACAGCCAAACATGTTACTCAAGCAGCACAGACAGCAATAGTTACAGTATCCCTCATATGTTATGCCCATTGTGTCTCCATATTGGCAACCTGTCCACTGATATCCTGCAGAAACGGTTGATAGGTGTATCTGTAGCACACAAAGCCCTGGACTGGAGTCCAACTCTCCCTGGAATGGATGCACACACTCAATATAGAACGTCATATTGGGGATGCTCCTACACTTAGAGAAATAAAGCCCATGTCTGACAACACAGTGGACTATAGATCTCTGTTATTCGCAGATGTCTGTGCACACACACCAAATTGTACACCATTTATATTTCACACACACACATTGGATAGGAATACTCACACATATCTAAGGCCAACATAATATAATATGTCAAATATACACACACACAGACATGGGGAAGAGAGAGACAGACAGTGACAGAAAGAATCCTATTATGAGGCCTTTCCCACCCAGTACACATCCCATTGGCCTATATCACATGATTTACTGTAGAAATTCCTTTTGTTAGCCCTCAGCCCTATAGTCTCAGTGATGCTTGTGATAAATGCGGAACACTATAGTACAAATAAGTAGTCATGTAGCATTTGTAATCTCAGTCCTGTCAAATGTAAAGTTGTGTGTGAGTGTGTGTGTTTCTAGATGAATAAGTTTGAGGCCATTCACACTCATTACACTTCCCATTGCCCTTTTTTAGCACTGCTGCTGATGTCAGTCGCCCTGAAATAACCCTTTGGGCAGCTTATAGCCCTATAAGCTCTGTGGTGCTCGTGATAACTGTGTAATACTATAGTATAGCAAACCAGGTAGGTAGGAGTTCTAATCCCAGTCCTGGCAACTGTGAAAATGTGTGTGTTTGTAGAGAGATGATTTTGAGGCCATTCACACTCACATTCACATAAGCTCTGTGGTGCTCACAATAACTGTGTAATACTATAGTATAGCAAACCAGGTAGGTAGGAGTTCTAATCCAAGTCCTGGCAACTGTGAAAATGTGTGTGTTTGTAGAGAGATGATTTTGAGGCCATTCACACTCACTACACTTTACTTGCCCCTCCTTTAGCACTGCTGCTGTTGTCACTCACTTTGGACAGCACTCCAGCATGTAAGCTCCGTGGCGCATATGATAACTGCATAATACTATAGTGTAATAAACTAGTTAGGTAAGAGTTCTAATTCCAGTCTTGGCAACCGTGAAAATGTGTGTGTTTGTGTGAGAGAGAGTGTGTATGTCTTTGTAGAGACATGATTTTGAGGCCATTCAAACTCACTACACTTCCCTTACCTCTCCTTTAGCACTTCTGCTGATGTCAATCACCTTCAAAGATACCTTTGGACAGCTCTCTAACATATAAGCTCTGTGGTGCTCATGGTAACTGTGTAATACTGTAGTGCAAAGTACTACTTAGGTAGGAGTTCTAATCTCAATGCTAGCAATTCTAAATGCCTGTCTATTTGTATGAGTGTGTGTGTGTGTATATATGTAGATTGAAGTATTTTGTGTCCATACACAGCCAGTACATTTCAAAGTGTAATACTTTACAAAGGCTGCTGATGTCACTCACCTTAGAGGTATGTTTGGACACTATTCTACCTGTAAGCTCTGTGGCATGTGTAATAAATGTGTAACAATATAATACCAATAACTACATAAGTAGGGGTTTGAATCTCATTCCTGGAAAGTTTTTGTGGTTGTATGTATATATCTATGTGTTAATACCTTAAAGATTTGGCCCCATTTACACCCAATACATTTCTCAGTGCCCTACTTTAGCAGTCCTGCAGATATCATTCACCTTAGAAGTACCTGTTGGCAATCTTAAACCATGTAAGGTCAGTGGTGTGTATGGTAAATGCGTAACATAAAGGTCTGAAAACATAGTTAGATAGAGGCTTGAACCTCACTCCTGGCAAATGTAAATGGGTGTGTAGGGTAAAGAATTTTGTGAAATCTCTCACCCACTATATCATCCAATGCCAGTATTTACAAGGGCTGGTGATGTTCCTCACCTTAGAAGTACCTTGGGACAGCATTTAGCCTGTAAGCTCTGTGGTGCATGTGATAAATGCATAACACTGTAGTAGCAATACATAGATAAGTAGGGGTTCAAAACTTAGTACTGGTAAGTGTGTATGTGTGTGTCTGTCTCTGTCATCAGTTTCCTGTGTGGGTGTTGGTGTGATTGTGTAATAACAGGATCCATTGGGTGGTGGGTTTTGGTAAATTATTATATCGATGACCTGTATATGTCCCAGTGTCCACATTACAAGACCAACAGTTATCAAACACTGTAGAGATTTGTGTAGACATTCCACAGCCCTAAATGTGTAGTGTCATGTACAATGACTATGTGACAGTACAGAATAGTTAACATTATAGACAACCCTTCTAATACTCAGAGACCATGCTCCACCCAGGAGTCATACACAAACACACTTGGCTAGGCATCGACCACTATATCAGTAGTTTTCCTGCAAACTTCCTCATGGATAGTACACATGGTGTGATTGCAGTGAACTCCATGTCAAACCGATGACCAGACATGATTGGTGTCACACAGGGTATGGACCCATGTCCTCTCATGTTTGGGATCTACACTTCTGAGGTGCAGGAGAACACAAAGGTACCCTGGCAGAAAATGTTTGCATACAACAGTAAGGTGGGTGGTAGTATTCCCAATCCATGTGATGTTGACATCATGCACAAAGGCAACTTAACATCTATGACTGTTGACAGAACCCTGGACATTACCTCAGTGCCAAGAGATGTGCTGCTATTACCTTTGGGAACACCATGACTCACATGAAGTAATACATTGGCAGTAGTCCACTGAACAGTGGCATTGTTATAACATAATGGGGAAAACAGGTTGACAGTCAGCTGCCTGTTGACCACAACAGTGACACTGACATCAGAAAGTACTTTGTTGTGTTACATCTCCTGACTAAGTGTGTGTTATCCAGCAAGTAAACGACCTGGTCACCCTGTACCATCCCCTCAGTAGCCCAATCAATTTGTACAGTGGCCCTTTTGCCATGTTCCCCACTGGACACCAGCAACAACTGTAGAGTCTGCAAACATAGCCCACAAATGGAATACCATGCCTTATACACATGCCCTGTATGGACAGACTCCGATAACACCAATGAATCCCCATATCATACTGTCTATGTACATGCAATCACTACCTCGGTTACACAGCCATGTCTCACAAAACTAGGTCAGGAATGCTACATCTGAAGATATCAATCTGTCCACAAAACATGCCCTAGAGACTTCAGGCACACTTCCACACTTCAAAGGACATGCATGTGGGACAAGTGCACAACCTAGACACTGTCCATGTTATGGAATATAAATCACATACATGTGAAGCAGAGCACATCACTGGCCACCCACAATAGAAATCTGGATGGGGATGGGGAATACGATACCCACCCCTGGGGACCACTCCAGTGACTATACTCCTGAGCCACAATGGTGACTATTATCATGTGGCCTGATGCCAGGGTATTCCCTTGGGCTAGCCTTGTAGAGCCTTCAGGCCCATTCAACTACTGCACACCTATGAAGCAATGAACCTATGGATCTCAGTACTGGCAAATGTGTGTGTGTGTGTGTGTGTGTGTGTGTGTGTGTGTGTGTGTGTGTGTGTGTGTGTGTGTGTGTGAATAGTAATCTCAGTGTGTTTGGTTGATGAATATTCCCTGTGGCTGTGGTTATTAGCAATCGGAGGTGTGTCCAAACCACAACATGTACCATTTTCCAGTCTACGACAGATAATGTAAATCAGCATATACCTATGTACAACCCTCAGCGCTATAATCTGTGAGGCATATGCAATCACGGTGTTACAGACCTATGATATCTGCAGATACAGCTGTATCCTGCCTAAGGCATGGTGGATGTGTTACTGCACTGCCATACCCCTTGGTGTTGCTGCAGGGCCACATCTTGTTGACACACCAACGCCTAGAACAGAAACAGGATACAGCATGTGAGAACACATTCACTCAGCACTTCACTTGTGGGAGTGATAGGGGTAAAGCTGGCAATGAATGTGTTGCCAAGATGGTGGCCACTGTCTGTTGTCTCAGGATAGGTATTAGCATTGTGCATTAACTCACAGTACTTGTGTTTAATGCTGTGGAGGTTACCTATCAAAGGCTGTTGTGATTGTCGTCAGTGTCTGCTGAATGTCTGCCTTCATAGATGCCTGTGGAGGATTCCATGAGGGATCCCAAGCTGTGTTTGAGGCTAATAAGGGAGTTCAAAAGTCATGGGATACCACCTTTCTCTGCAACAATGTCCTCCTTCTGTTGTGCACTTTATTAATGGCAGAGGACCAGCACATTCTCTCTCAGTGTTTGGAGGGCAGTGTCAGGACTCTGTAGGCTCTGGATAGCACCATGCATTCATGTACCTGTTTGTACAGTGCATATGTGTATGATTCCACAGTCATGCAGCTATTTCCCATTGCCATGTGTGCAGTGAAGTCATCCACCCCTGTTTTCATGGCTGCAAAGTCAACTTTGGAGAGGTTTTGCAAGGTGGTTACCTTTGTGGTGCATGTGGCTGACATGTTGAGTTCCATGTTGATTACAACCTGTGCGGATCTCACCATGCAGGGATTGACAACTGTGGATGAGCAACAGTCCCATATTTAAGTAGTCAACACAGGTCAAGGTTGATGCATCCTCTACTGGGGGTCAGTATGAGCCAGTCCAGGGCATTGTAAATGATGAATCACAAGAGGTGTTGGGGCACTGTACTGGTGCTTGGCTACTTTCCCCAGATGATGGTGGGGTAGTTGAAGTCTCATACTATGTCAGTGTTGTGTTGGACCATCATAGATGGCAGGGTGTTGAGGAATATGCATTGACAGTCTAGGGACATAGATGTGGACCCATGGTGGGCTATGGTCTGTATTGCATTACTGTCTAGATACATAGATGTGGACCCACAGTGGGCTATCATCTGGATTATAGGTTCATAGGTAGGTACTAGGCTATCTGCCCGAAGGCATTTATAAACCTAGCCAGAATGTGTTGGCTTTCACTGCCCTCTGTCCAGCAGAGCCACTGAAGTGATGCCCGGGGTAAACTTTCTGTTTTTCATCCAGTCATCAAGGTTTCTCATAAAGAGTGTTAACGAGGAGCTCTACCTAATGTAGATTGGAATCTTGTTCCAAAGCATGGGAAGTCTCTGGGACAGGAATCTATCCCTCCAGCACATCCTATTTATTATTGTGGTGAGGTTTAGATCCCAAGAGCGTGTGGCCCAAGGGGATAACATTTTCTTTAGGTGGAGTATGTCCATCAATTCTGGGTTGGATATGGCCTTGTATGTCAGGCCGAGATCACCTCTGAGTAGGTGGTATGCAACTGAGTACAGCTGGAGTTTCTTCATTTGAGCTGCATAGGACATCTGTTTGAGGCCAGTGATCCTCTTGGTGAGATACTTCTGTGGCCTTTCCAGCTGTTGCAGGTGTCTTGTAAGGTACATCCCAAATGGGGCATTGTACACTATGATAGGTCTGATGAAAGATGAGTAGTGGGGCACAATGACCTCTTTTGATCTGGATGCAGACCCTTTTGTGATTAGGTGGGCCACATAGAAGGATTTTCTAACCACTTTGGCAATGTGATTATCAAAGGAGAGATTACTGTCTACTTGGGTCCCCAGATCCCTTATTACATTTTCCGTATTTAGGGGACTACCACCTATGTGGTAGTTTGTGGGTACTTTGTTTTTTCCAAAGGGGATGACTATGCACTTTCTAGCATTTAGCTTGAGACCATGATTTTGACACCAGGTATCCATTTCAGTTAGACCCTTTTGGAGGATGTCTGTGTCAGTCAGAGAGTCAATTATAGCCCCTAGTTTGTAGTTGTCTACAAACTTGGTCAGCCATAGTCCTCCTGTGCTTGCCTGTACCTCTGAGAAGTATATGCCAAACAGGAGGGGTCCTAGGACTGAGCCCTGGGAAACACCACTTGTAACTGGTTTAGAGTCAGACCTAGCTCCCACAACTCTCACCATGTGGGTTCTGTCCATGTGCCAATTGGCAACCCATCTTGTGACATAGGGGTTTATGTTCAGGCTGGTTAGCTTGTCTATAATACCAGAATGGAGAATGGTGTCAAAGACCTTTGTGAGGTCTAAGTAGACTGTGAGTACCACCTTTCCCTCATCTATAGCCTTGGTAACTGTCTCAAAGAAGTCTACCAGGTTTAGGATGCATGATCTGGCCTTAACAAAGCCAAACTGGGTGGGGTCCAGTGTTTGGAAGTTCCCAATGTCTCTGTTAATGAGTTCCATGATGATGCGCTCCATAGCTTTGCAGACCAAGCTAGTCAGGCTTATAGGGTGATTGTTCCCAGGGTCTGTTATGGCTCCTCCTTTGTGGAGCGAAATAACCATTGCTGTGCGCCACTCTATGGGTATGTAGCCTGTGGAGAGGCTGAGTTTGAACAGTGTGTTTAGGTGAGGGGTTAGTTCATCTTTGAGCTTGTGTAGGACGCAGCCTGGGACACCGTCTGGTACCACTGATACTGTGTTTTTGGCTTTGGAGAGGGCTGTTTTAACTTGAGCGTCTGTGATTTCATGGGCTCTACATTCTTCTAGTATGGTTATGGGCCCTTTTGGGGGTGAGAGGGGTTGAAGTTTGCACTGAACCTGTCTGCCAGGATGTTGGCAATATCGGTTGGTTCAGTGTATTTTGTGCCATTCTGCACTAACTCTGAGCAGATCTAAGCATTGCCACTTAGATTCTTGACATAGCCAAAGAATGCCTTGTGGTTATCTTTGGAGTCCTTGGCAATTTTTCTTTAAAAGCTCACCTTGGACGATTTTATGAGGGATCGTAGTTTCTTGCTGATACTGACCAGGTATGTCTTCCCTTCTTGGGATTTTACTATTTTCTGTACTAGTCTACTCCTTCTATTGTATAGCTTGTTTATGGCAGGGTTCCACCAGACTGGTGTCCTTTTCTTGGAGGAGTGAGTCTGGGTTTTGCTTTTTACCCCAAAGCAGTTGTACAGGAAGTATCTCCAATGCATTATGCTGGGATACTAGTCTGGAGGTGTTCCTGTCCATAATGAATATGGAGACAACACCACCTGTGGAGGTGTGGTGTGGTCCATGTTTGGGGGCTGACAGCTGTGGAATGTGTTATAGCCTGATACTGCAAGGCTTATGTCTGTTGCTGTGAACCACCTCTCCATTACAGCAGACATGTTAATGTCCTCCACTCCAAGGAGTGCTTTGAGTGACTGCATCCTGACAGTTAGATGTCTACTGTTGAGCAGCATGACACTCAGATTGCATACATGTCTAACTGTTATGGTGGTAATTACATTAGGAACACTGCCTAATAGGGCATCATAGGGGTGGCAAGACAGTTAGCCAGCACCTGGAAACCCAACGCTAACATATGTAGGACATCTGTGGCAAGTCATTGGGTTCTGTCAATCATGTCATCCCAAGCAGAGAGGTACTGCATCCCTTGAGAATGACACAAAATGCATAAGTCAATGTTGCAGTCAATCATCTGTTGATGGTACCACAGAATTATTCTGGGTGACAGCGGTACACTGCTCAGGGCTACTGTCACACCTGCCTGGACCACATAATCAGAGAGTTCAACCATGTCTCTTGTCATGTAGTCCAGGGAGGTGTGTCCCAGGTCATTCACACCCACATGGATACAGAGTGATAACCATAGTTGTTATGGAGTGCCATTACTGGCTGCATCATGTGTTGGATGATGGCATGTGATAGATATTTGGCTGTTACCTGCTCCATATTCAACTTAGTGAGTGGGATATGTGTGTGCCTCAGTACTGAGTTACCCATGATTACTGTATTGTGCAAGGTGATTAGCCTTAGGAGCTTAGGTTGAGGTGCACACTGTGTAGGTTAAATATGTGTTCCTTGGCATGTGCCATGTCATGGTGTCTGAGTGGGTGTCTGTCTTGCTGGTCTGTGCTGTTTGGGTAAATGTCCATTGAGTAGTTCTATGAAGGTGGGTGTGTGGCTTTTCACTGTATGTCATGGCTGTCAAAGTGGGTATCTTGGTGAGCTATGTGTTCTAGATGGTGTGGTGCAGGTGTTGATCTTATCCTCTTGACCTGCTATTCCAGTCTTTGCTGGAGAGTGAATATGTCCACATTGGGTGATATACGTGTAACTCTCACAGGTCTGAGTGTTTGGAGTTTAGAGGGGAGGGTTGTCTGTGTACATGAGGCAGTTGCAACAGTGCCTCAGAATGGACAAGTGCACCAGGTTAATGGATTAAAGCACAGAAAACTGCCCTTCAATGATGCCAGGAGGGGTGGACATAACTAGTAAGTACTTGGGCTACTTCTGAGTTGAACGAGTACTGCTGGTGGCTCCCAGGTGTGCCACACTTCTTGATACAATAACCTGGTGAAGTGCCAGGTCATAATGCTATTTGAAGTGGAAGACAGAAAGAACTAGCATGATGTAAGGGTGGAACTGAAGGCATACTTTCTGCCACCTGTAATACTTTACCTCAGCTGTGCAGTTAGCAGCTTTGGCCATGTGAAAGTTCAGTAAGCTCCGTAGCATGTGCAGTAACAGCAGGAGTTCTAATACCATTACTGGCAAGTGTGTGTGTGTGTGTGTGTGTGTGTGTGTGTGTGTGTGTGTGTGTGTGTGTGTCTGTGTGTGTGCGTGTGTGCGTGTGTGCGTGTGTGTGTGTGTGTGTGTGTGTGTGTGTGTGTGTGTGTGTGTGTGTGTCTGTGTGTCTGTGTGTCTGTGTGTATACTGTCTGGCTTATACCATTTTTGACTTGTGTACTACCCATTACACTTTCTGTCACCCAAATCTAGTAGTCCTGTTGATGTCATCCAACTTAGAAGTACCTTTGATGTAGGTGAAAATGTATAAGCTCTGTGACATGTCTGATAACTGTGTAACTCTATAGTAGCAATAACTAGCTAGGCAAGAATTCTCATCTCCCTACTGGCAGCTGTTTGGATGTGTGCGTGTGTGTGTTTTTGTGAGAATCATGTAGTGTGTGGATTACACCATTTTTGACCTGTGTACTACCCTTTACACTTCTCCTCACTCCAGTTTAGTAGTCCTGTTGATGCCATCCACCTTAGAAGTACCTTTGGACTAGGTGGAAATGAATACGCTCTGTGGCACATCTGATAACTGTGTAACACTATAGTAGCAATAACTACATAGGTAGGAATTCTAATCTCCCTACTGGTAGCTGTTTGGATGTGTGTATGTGTGTGTGTGTGTGTGTGTGTGTGTGTGTGTGTGTGTGTGTGTGTGTGTGTGTGTGCGTGTGTGTATGTGAGAATCATGTAGTGTGTGGGTTACACCATTTTTGACCTGTGTACTACCCTTTACACTTCCCCTCACTCCAATTTAGTAGTCCTGTTGATGTCATCCACTTTAGAAGTACCTTTGGATGAGGTGGAAATGTATAACCTCTGTGGCACATCTGGTAACTGCATAGCACTATAGTGGCAATAATTAGATAGGCAGGAGTTCTAATCCCGATTCTGGTAATTGTTTGTGTGAGTGTGTGAGGAAAATACCTTGTGTGGCTTATATCATTTTGATGTGTGTACCATACACAGCTGGTGACCACCTCCCACTGCCATTACTTTATATAGTGTGGTAAAAGCATCTGCCTTACATGCAGCAGGTTAAACCATTGTACAGTCCTCTCTTACAGATGTGTCTGGGATATCCAGATGTTTGCAACCTATATGTGGTTGGAAGTGGTCTGTGTTCTCCTTAACAATGCCCATTTATGTGATATTGTAGCCAAATAGGCCACAGTGAGTGTACTGTCACATATGGCAGCATGAGGTATTATACCTGACTGAAACATCATGCTGATACGACATCTACCACCCTCACAGGTGACCAGCCTTGTAGGTGCAATACATGAGTCCAGATGCTTGGTTTTGCAAGTGAACTGTTCATGGTATGGATCACATTAAAGGCTGGAATAGGTGTGGACTGACATACTGTGGTCCTACTATGTATGTAACAGGAACACCTTGCATCTTAACAGGGGTGTGTACACAATTTTTATATCCACTGTATACCACTGATGTGTCACATGTGTCCATGCCTTAGGCCATTTGCCCAGCCCATTTTGCTGGCCTCTGTCCAGACGTCTTGGCACTGACAAGTTGTGAGGTATGCTACATGAATGTTGAATTCACATCAGATAGGCCCCAGTGGTGACCACTGTGATGCATTGCAGTTAACCCCAGCACAAGTGAACATGCACATAAAGCAATATAGCTATTACATAAAACAATATAGTTATTACTGATAGTTGTGTGCATGGTAAATTGCATGCCCTTCACATACCTGGGGTATTGCCAGGCAACAATAGAACAATGTCATACTCACCAGCTTCAGGCTGCTGTCCCATATGCAGACCAGAATGTCCTATGTAGTTGTGAGAGGGAGGTATTGTCAGCAGACTCACATGTGACCTTGGTACAAGATGGATGCAGCATGTCTGCACATTTACAGTACTAACCCCAATAATACACAGTGTTATGTCCTCCCCATAGATGTGCACCTCTGTGCATTAGAAAACCCCATCCACAACTGCAATTGGACCTGACACATGGATGTAGATACAATACAGATGCATGTATGTCTGATACATTAGTGTACTAATCCCCACTAGGCCCTTACCTGCATGCTCCTCATCCAGTGTGTGTGTGTGTGTGCAACCCACCACCACAATGCTTTCCTCAGCTTCATGGCTTGTGTGTTGGGTGGGTGCCCCAAGGTTGGCGAGAAGCTTCTCAGTGGGTTGGCGAGGAGCTTCTCGGTGGGTGTTAGTGGGGGCTGGATGGCTGGGCCCTCACCTGTGGCTAGCCGGTCCCTCACTACAGCAGCAGCCCATTGACAGACATGGCAGATGAGGTCAGTAGCCCGATGCTGCACCTGCTCATAAGTTCTGCTGTGCAGGCCAGCATCATTTACCCTGTGGACCAGAGTGTTCCACAGGGCGGTCCTCTCCCGCACATCTTCTGCTCTCCGTCCAAATAACAGGGCATAATGTTCAATCACATATTGGGTGAAGATGTCAGTTTCCCCAACAGAGATTGCTGGTAGGCAAGCCCTCTGCATGTTACCTGGAAGACATAAACAGGTAAATAGTCACAGGACCTCATACAGTTGTCACAATTCAAATCAACAGTGGATGATACTTGTAAAAAATCCAAACTACACCATAACCCTCCAATCTACCATGGCTATAGCAGCTTGCATTACACTCCTGGCCCTGAACTAGCTTATTCCCCCCAGTGTTGGACACTTGATTGCATAATCCTCTATTCTCCATTCATGACTGTGTAGAGGGTTGACAGTGGCCATCTTCCACGTGAAAAGTGTATGGATGGTGGCAGGTCTGTTTTTAACTGTGGTGTGTGATGGAGCTGTGAGCACATGCCTGAGTTCATGTAGGAGGCAGACAGTGATGTTATTATGCCCCATGGAGATTTGCTGTTGTTGCCATCAGTAGGCAATATGTACATGCTCACCATTACTGAGGGGAGGAGTGTGGTTGATGTGCATATCCCCCTATACAATTGAGGTGGACAGGGTGGCAATGTTCCCACCTAATCTGTCTCATGTAGGTTGCCTATATCCATGGCATGTGTGCATGAGGTGTGCTTTACCACCAGTACAGGGTGAATTGTGTTGTTTCCTCTGAGACTGACATATGTGGAGACACGTTTGCAATTGTCGTTGGTGTTGTGGATATGTCTGATTTGTAGTCATAGTAAGCCTTACAGGAAGTCACCTGTAAACTTACATGCTTGCTCAGATTGAGGTTGACTTGCTTCCAAGTTGTTGCCTGCTGATACATGTCCCTGTACAGCCAATATAGCAACCTATTATATGGTTTGTGTATTGCTGCTGTCCGCCAAAGGTGATTACTCTACCTTGGTGGAGGTTGGTTATACAGGTCAGGTACTGCTGAGTCCATATAGCTACAGTGGATATAAAGGGTACACACCCCTGTTACAATGCCTGATATTTGTGTAATTGAAACATGACACCACAATAACTCATTTCAAAACAATTTCCACCTTTAATGTGACCTACAGCCTGTACAATTCAATTGAAAACATAACAATCTGGTTTGTGAAAACATATGGAAATAATAGTCAGTACAATAAGCCAGTTGAATGAGTATGCACACCCTTAAACTGATATATTGTGTATGCACCTCTTGAGATGGTTACAGCATTCATTTGCCTTGGTTTTGACTCTAACATCATGGCACATCTTCATTTGGCAATAGTTGCTCACCTTCCTAGAAACACCTTTGATTGTTTTTGAATGTAATTGTACAGGTTAAGGGTCACATTCAAGATGAGAAACATTATGAAATGATTTTCTGTGGTCTGATTGTCATACAGCACATACAGCACACAAACCTGGCATTCTAACATGGGTGTGTACACTTGTGACTTGTGTATATAGATGTTGATATAGCTGGTAGTGGCAGGCATGGACAGTGGGTCATAACACAGTTGGACACTTCTCCGATTACTACCTGATAATCACGCCTACTCTAGTACCCATGTCAGTGTCAGGGCAATGCAACAACCAGTAGCTGTACATATTTATTTCTGTTGCATGCACTGACACTGATATTACACACATGTGCAACATACACAACCTATGTATCTGACTGCTTGAAACCCATGTTATTAGTTTTGTGCCTTCCAGCTGACATACACATAGATACATGTGCTCAGGGGATACCTGGTATACATTTCTGTGTTATGTTAGTATGGCATACTGTATTTACAGTCTTGCTGCTCAATCATACTTCTCAACCTGTTATAGCAATATGTCTGGACAATGGCACACATAAATGGGTGACAAAAGGGACATCAATATTGATATTGTATTAATATAGCTGCACCATACATTAATAAGTTGATTGCACAGTAGGCTTTGACATTACTGTTATAACCTGGAAAATGTCCAATAGTCATAAATAGGCTATTATGTTACATTGTCATTGCTTACAGACTTGCCAGTGGTTTGGCTGACATAACACAGGTATATGTGTATGTGTATGTGACTACAGACACCAGTCACAAATGTGCTTATTGCCCAGCAGAACACTGTACAGTTGAATGTTATTAATTCAATATATCAAATGCAGTTCCACACATGTCTGCAACAGTACTTTACTTACTATGCACATGCCCTATATAGGTCTCTTAGATTTACAAGACAAACATGTGTCGTACTCATATTCACAGGTAACATATGGATACGGACAACATCCCATTAACTGTCCTAGCAGTGGCACAGTCTCAACTGTTTGACAGACGCCCCAGCAGTTGTCATATGTGAGCTGTCCTTTCCCAGGGTGAGTCAGGCTCCTGAGCTGTGATCCTACCTCACAACCTCTTAGAGCATCACATCTGGACAAAGCCTACAATGATGGGGGAATAAATAGAAACATACTTTAAATATTCCTGTTACAAACTTAGGAAGTTTGTAGAATGATACATTTTGCATTACTGTGAATATTCTAAAGGATGTGGAGTCTTAAATTCAAGTGTTTGTCATTACTTGATGACTTCAATCCTCTGCTATTTGCCAGAAAAGTACAGATTTCAGGAGGAACAGACATAAAACTATGATGGAAAAAATCTGGACATTCTGTGAAGATCTGTACAGTTGAGAGGTATGGCTGTGGTCTCTCCCACTGCAGAGAGAGCCAGATGCTATGGCCATAGCAGCTGTTCAGCAGGACATTAGTACAGCAACTCTTGTTGGGACATATATTCTTCCAAATCATATTTCCCATTATTACAGACCAAGTACTACATTCAGTTACATGCTTGCATGTTCTGCTTACCTTATTTTTTATTTTCCTCTCCTTTCCAGTTCATGTTTTATTTGTTCTCTCTCTCTCTGTGCTTTACAGGGATAGAGCTGGTTTGAATAGATGGCAGCTTGGCTTTTGTAGGTGATGCTCATGACCAGGTGATGGCCTGTGCACCTATTGGTGTTCCCCAGTTGCTAATTGCATGCAGAGCAGCTGTGTAGTTCTTACAACAGCCAATGTCATGGCAACACACTCTTATAATTGACTACTCCATGTGGGCATTGGCCCTTTCCCTTACTTGTGAGGAAGACATCCTGGAGTTGTGTGAGCTACAACATCTTACAACAAGACTTGTGGAGACAAGCCAAGTAAATGGTGGAGAAGGTTTAAGACTTGGCAGCAGAATGTGAGTATTGATGTTATATGTTTGGAATACTGCTAGCTTAACAGGGTTTGTCTGCACAAGCTACTTCTGCATGGGTTTCAGTTTGACAAAGCTCTGTCTCTGCATTGCTCTCAACTGTAGGGCTATCCACATAATTGCCACAGGTTAGCCTGTTATGCTTGGTCTGTTCCCAAGACAGGTGTTGTCCTTGGCAAATCAGTAGTGTACTCTGGTGATTACAATCTGTAAATGCTAATATCAATTTGTGTTTTTGACTTTATATCCCTCAGAAAGGATATGTTACAACAAACCCTGTAACACCAGCAACTTTCTCAGCGTATAACAGCAATACTTCAAGTATGGCCATATGTTTGGGCTTCTGTCCACCAATTATGCCAGGTTTTGTCCAGATGTTATACAGTAGGAGGTCAATAGGTATAATGGTCTATCATTATTTAGTGCTGTCATTCCTGCTGAGAGGAAATTCTGGAAAACATGTTGACGTCTTTACATTCAAGAGGTTGGTGTATAGAGAATGCTCTTAGATGGACTTGTAACATATTTTATATGGGGGAGAGTAACACATGTTTCAAAACTAGTCTGTTAGAACATGTGAGACATATTACTGATAAGAAAGATGACAGTTCTATAGCCGTACATTTGAATAAATCTCACCATGGGTACAGTAGTGGGTTCCAAGATACTGTTTAGGAAAACATCTGTTCCTCAGTTTGATGAAACATTCCTAAAAGTAAAATTGTTATGTACAGACTCAATGTATTAATATTAAATGTGATACTTTATCCCTTAGGGGGTTAAATGAGGAGTGTAATTGGAGGCTGTGTATTTAATTATTTAATTAAGTGTTAATTGCTTCTTGTGATTAAGACAATTATTTGTTGTAATGTCTTACTCCTTGAAGGCTTTGGCCAAGACATCAGAAGATAATACACATGTGTGAATTACTGGCTGGTTGTATTTCGTTTTGCTATGTTCAGACATTTTAGTTGTTTTGCTAAGAGGTTGTTGTATGTCTGGCCATTGTGTATGGCCTATCATGATTTTGTAGCAGTGTACTGTTCACTTATTTATTTGGACTGTGTGTGGGGGGGGCAGATGTGAGTGTCATGAGTCCTTTTGTATCCAACTGTGCATGCTGCCCCATTTATGGGTGGTTTATCAGCAGCATATTTTTGTATGGGCATTTTGGGATTTTGGGACATGTATGCATATATATATATATATATATATATATATATATATATATATATATGTGTGTGTGTGTGTGTGTGTGTGTGTATGTGTGTGTATATATATATATCTGTGTGTGTATATGTATATATGTATATGTATATAAATATATAAATATATATGTATATGTATATATTTGTATGTGTGTATCTGTGTGTGTGTATATATATATATATATATATATATATATATATATATATATATATATATATATATATACATACACACATACACACACCTCAGTATTTATTGGTAATATAGCTATATATTGTTATAGACATATATGTATCTCCATACATCTCTCTCTCGCTCTCTCTCTCTCTATGTATATGTTTCATTTCAGATATATATTTGTAGATACTAATCCTTCCTAATTGCACAGTGTCTCATCCCTACTGTAAGCTCGCTGTAAGGAAGGGTATGTTTGAGAAAACATCCTAAAACCATACAACTGATGTGGCTTACTGGTAGATTGCTTTGATAATGGTGTGCATGGTCCTGGCTTCAAGCCCTGCAAGGGTTGTTTATGTTGTTGCTATTCAGAGAAAGGGCTGTTGGATACAGAATGATTAAGGCACTTTTGAGCAGCTTTAAGCATGTTTGCATTGGTTTGCGCAACGATAAGCAGTGCTAATGTACGGTTAAACGAATAGGCGCTTACTCCATGTAGGCTTCACGTACTAGTGCGCAAATCTGCTTAGCATTTACATTTAAGCAATTCTGAAACCTGCTAAGCATAGCTCAGCCCTTAGTAACCAGTGATCACATCCCAGTCTGATAAAATAGCAGGGTAATGACATCTTTAATAAGTGTATTTAATTTCCTGTACATAACATTCTTCTATGTGCTGTCATTATAGTAGCAAGAGGTATAACTCTGCTGTATGGGACACCTGGGTATATATGGGTAGTAGCGCAATCTTTTTTCTTTGTATTTGCTTTATTCATGAGTAGTATCCCAGGTTATATGCAGTCACACTTGCATGTTCAACCAGCTACAGTGCACTGGTTGTCAAAAATAGTTTAACACATATTGTATCATTACGTTAGTATTTTTAACAGTGCTTTTCCAAGTAAAAGTAGATAGCAGATTGTAGTACTAGAACCATACATCCCTGCATGCAAAGCTGGGACTCTGAGTACTGACTATCTTGTTCTTGATGTTTGAGCTGTATATTTTTATGTATCTCCTATTGGATATTGATCTGATATTTTGATATCAGCTGTAGACTACTATGTTCTTTGGACATGTTATTGAGGACTGCTGTCATGTAGTAATGGCATACCTTTCAGTTTCAGACTTCTGTCTTTCCAAACATTCATCCTAATGCATAACCTGTTGGTTATCTACTTTCTGTCTGTCCTCTGTACAGATGTGCAGATGTCAGGTATTGCTAAGGCCATACTGTTATGTAGGTGTCCGCACAGTATTGTGCTGTGGGCCTGGACACTACTGCTAGTTCCAACATATGGGACATTCCTTAATATGGGCCTTGCCCCTTTTCCTTAACTGTGTGAGGGACATTACAGAGGTGTTGGGCTACAGATTCAAATACAGTTGGTGGCAATACATCACAGAACAGGACATGTGGAGACAGCCAAACAACATGGTTGACATATCCCCAGATTTGTGAACAGATTATATGTCATCACTTCTGTTATACACATGGTGGATTGATAGATTGACAGGATTTGTGGGGACATGCATTTAGTGAGTGACTTAACGACTGACAGTGATATGTCTCTAACATACCTCTCCACTGGCACGCTGTCCACAGACTGGCCACATTTGCCTGTTATGTTTTTTCTGTTCCCCAGACAGTTGGTGTCCTTGGTAACTCAGTTGTGGACTCTGGGGAATGCAGTCAGTAAATACTCACATCAATTAGTATTACCAATGTCATATTCCTCATAAAGGATGTTACAACAAACCCAGTAACATCTGCAACTGTCTCAATGTATGACAAGAATATGTCCAATCTACCCCTGTGTTTGTGCTTCTGTCCCCAAATGATGTCAGGCTTTGTCCAGATGTCAATGAGGTGCAGATTTATTTATTATCATTATTTTTTACTTCATTCCTGCTACCATCTCAGTGATGTAGTAGACCCACAGACATGTAGATATGAGTCCTGAGCCTGTACATTCTGAGGTGAACTGTACATGTGAGAGGTCTGTGTATGTCTGGCCATTGTTAACAGACTGTCACGACTGTGTACACATGTCATGTGTACATGTTATTTGGGCTGTGTATGGAGGGGGGTGGATGTAAGTGTTATGGCTCCTTCTTTATCTGACTGTGCATGCTGCTCCAGTTTCTGCTGATCTATTGGCTGTAAGTGTTTGTAGGGGCAGATTGAGACGTGTCCTGTACCAAGGTCAGGATTCAGACTACACTGAGAATTAGGACTGTATGTATATATATATATATATATATATATATATATATATATATATATATATATATATACACACACACATATATATATATATATATATATATATATATATATATATATATATATATGGCTAGTGTGTCAATCAATGATGTATTTGTTAACACAGTCCATATACTCTACTGTTCACTTGACTTACCGGTATGTGACTGAGGTGATACTGGTTGGGCACTTTCACACTGGTGTCTGTTTGCCAGTGCTATTACATCCCCTTAGTGCCTGATATATTTGCAAATGCATGTGTAATTACCCATAGCAGATTTCCAAATTCTATTACTTGTGCTTTTTCACTAAATATATGTTAGGGCACACAGGAGGGTGTTACTACAGCAACTGTGTTAGCTTATCTATGCCAGTACTTCAGATACATCCCCATTTTCTGGGCTTCCACCCACCCACCACTTTGTCAGCCTTGGTCCAGATTCACTGCAGAAAGGGGTTCTGAGCATACCTGGCAACTGGCTGGATTGTTTCATGATGTCCAGGTTTATTGCTCATATTTCTGGTCTCTTTTCCAGATTATTATCATTTCTCTGGTAAATCACTGTAATGATATGATTGTTGTCAGAAAATGAGGACATCTATTTCATTTGCTTACCTCACATCCATCAGAACATGTATGCTGAAACAAACTGTGTCACTCTGTCAAGAAGAGTAGAGGGGGACAATGACCTCTTCCTTCCTGGATGCTAATGCATTAGAACTGAGATGTGCCACATAGAAGGACTTTGTGACCACAGTGGCAATGTGGTGATCAGGAGACATTGCTGTCAACCTGTGTACCCAGATCTGTTATAAAATCTTCTTTGTTCAGGGGACTACCATTGATGTGGTAATTCATGGGAACAGGGTTTTCCCCAAAGGGTGATGACAACACATTTTCTGACATTGAGCTTAAGGCCAGGGCTCTAACACCAGTCATTGGGCTCAGTGAAGCCTTTCAGTAGGATGCCAACATCACTTGGGTAGTTAATAATAGCTCCAAACTTGCAATTGTCTGCAAACTTTGTCAGTCAGAGTCCCTTCATGTTGGCATGGACTTCAGAGAAGTTGATACCAAACATGAGAAGACACAGGACAGAGCCCTATGGGACTCCACTTATGACTGTTCAGCAGTCTGACTTGGAATCAGCTATTGCCACACTGTGAGTCCTATCTGTGACCCAGTTTGCAACCCATCTAGTGATATAGGGGTTGATGCCTAGCTTAGTGAGTTTTTGCATGATTCCTGAGTGGGGAATATTATCAAAGGCTTTGGCCAGATTAAGGTAGGCTGTATGTGACACCTTGCCTTCATCCACAGCTCAGATGACTGACTCCAGGTTGATTGAGCAGGTATGACCTACCCTTCACAAAAGTAAACTGTGTGGGATCCTGAGTCTGCAGATTCCCATATCCCTGTTTATTAGGTCATGATGATGCATTCCATAGCTTTGCATAGCAGACTTGTCAGGCAGTTGGGGCGGTATTTCCCAGGGTCTGTAGTCACACCTCATTTGCGGATAG
This sequence comes from Protopterus annectens, assembly GCF_019279795.1. Taxonomy (NCBI): domain Eukaryota; kingdom Metazoa; phylum Chordata; order Ceratodontiformes; family Protopteridae; genus Protopterus; species Protopterus annectens. The sequence continues at coordinate 342,838,514 of NC_056728.1, read as the reverse complement.
GGGTGACTGTAGCAGTGCACAATTCAGTAGGGGCAAAGCCTGAGGTGAGGCTGTGCTTGAACAGGGCACACAGGTGAGGTGCCAGGTCACTCTGTAGTTCATGTAGAACACAGTCAGGGATATTGTCAGGCCCCACAGAAGCTGTATTCTTGGCCTTGGACAGTGGTGTTTTAACCTGTGCAGCAGTAATACTGGGTGCCTGGCAGTGTACTGATATTGTGATTGGTCCTTTGGAGGGGAAGAGAGGGGTAAAGTTTGCACTCAATATGTCAGCCAGTATATTGGCAATATTTGTTGGCTCAGTCTAGGAGGTACCATTGTCTAGTAACTCAAAGCAAATCTTGGTATGCCATGGAGATCCTTTACATAACTGTATGAGACCTTGTGGTTGTCTTTACTAGTGCTCCAATTCTGTTTTCACAGCTAACTTTGTAGTATTTTATGAGGGAGCTCAACTTTTAATTGAGGCTGATAAGGCTTTTTTTACACAGCTTCTTTATGGCTGGGGACCACCAGATTGTCTTCCCTTGTTTGGAGTTGAGGGTCCTGGTTCTATTGGATATGCCGGTATCCATGCATTTGTGTATATGTTCGTAGTGCATTGTTGTTTGATTCAGCAGTCATGCAACTAGTCTCCATTTGCATGGCTGCTGTGAAGTTAGCCACCTCTGTTTTTAGGAAGCCATATTTAGCTTTGGAAAGGCTTTTCATGGTGGTTACCTGTGCAAGGGGGGGGGGGGGCTGTGGATTTTCAAAGGTGATTAATTTGTGTTCAGATTAACAAGGGAGGAGTTGACTATTGGTGCACAGCAACAATTGCCCATGTTAGCAAGGACCAGGTAAATGTGATGGGCATGTGCATCGGTACATGAGTAGCTTTCCCAGTTAATGGTGGGGTAGCTGAAGTCAACCAGTATGAGAGTGTTAAGATGGACACTGATATTCTCCAAGGTGTTTAGAGACATAGATTGTGAGTCTTGGGACATTTTTGGGGACCTATAGCAGACTACAACAAGAACCACTGTCTCACTCAATGTTAACTACACCTGCAGGATCTGTAATGCATAATGTTGGTCTACCACTCTGGAGGTGTGTGCATCCTTAATGAATAAGGAAATATCACCACCTTTGGAGCTTCAGTCCAAGTTCTGCAGCCAAAAGGTGTGGAATGAGTTATAAGCTGGTAGTGCAGGGGTGCTTCCTGCTGCCTTTAACCAGGTCTCTGTTACAGCACAAATGTCATTGTTCCCCATTTTAAGGAATACTTCCAGTTAGTGCATTTTCAGATATAGACTTCTAGTGTGCAGTAGCATGAGTCTCAGATTGCATGCATTTGTAGCTGTCATAGATTTCTGTATATTTATGTATATATATATATATATATATATATATATCTTTAATGTAAAGATTTGTCCACATATATGCATTTCCATACATATATACATGTATATATAGAGAACCTGATTCTACAGACCCCTTTCCCTACTGTTGAATGACTGTACTAACTGATAATTTCATAGGTTAGTACTAGGCTATCGGCCCTATGCTCTATACAAGCCTAGCCATAACAATTCCCTGGCTATTTCTTCCCACAGTATTTACTTCCCTGGACCCCTGTCTAGCAGGGCAACTGATGTGATCCCTAGGGTGAATTTCCTATCTCCCATTCAATCATCAAGGTTCCTTTTGAAGAGGGCCAAAGAAGTGCTCTGTTTGACATGTATGGGCAGTCTATTCCAGAGTCTGGGGAGTCTCTGGGTCAGGAACCTATCCCTCCAGCATGTTTTGTTCATTGTGATGACAAGGTATAGATCCCTGGAGCATGTGACTCTGAGAGACTGGGATTTCCTCAAGTGTAGCATGTCCAAAAGCTCTGGGTTTGACATGGCCTTGTATGTTAAGCAGAGATCGCCTCTGAGTAGATGATATGTGACAGAGTATACGAGCAGTTTTTTTAAATGGCCAGCATAGGGCATCTGCTTTAAGCTTGTGATTTTTTAGTGAGGTACTTTCCAGTTGTTGTAGATGTCTTGAGAGGTACATACCAAACAGGACATTGTATTCTACAATGGGTCTAATGAGGGATGAGTACATTGGGACAATTATCTCCTTTTTTCTGCATGAAAAGCCCTTGGTGATGAGGTGTGCCACATATAAGGATTTCTTGACTGTTGTGGCGATGTGGTTATCGAAGGTTAGACCACTGTCCACCTGTGTCCCTAAAGCTCTTATCACACTTTTGGTGTTTAGTGTACTGCCACCTATGTGGTAATTCATGGGTACATGTTTTTTCCCAAAGGGGATAACTATACATTTCTTGGCATTGAGCTTGAGCCCATGGCTCTAGCACCAAGCATCTGTTTCTGTAAGGCCCTTTTGTAGAATATACACATAATTTGGGGATTCAATAATGGCTCCCAGTTTGCAGTCATCTGCAAACTTTGGTAGCCAGAGTCCCTTAGTGTTGGCCTGTACTTCAGAGAAGTAGATGCCAAACAACAGCGGTCCCAGGACTGAACCCTGAGGTGCTCCACTTGTCACTTATCTGGAGCTGGATTTGGAGTTGGCTACTTTTACATCATGGGTTCTGTCAGTAAGTCAGATGGCAACCCATCGAGTGACATAGGGATTAATGCCCAGATTAGTAAGTTTATCTATGATCCCTGAGTGGGGGATGGTGTCGAAGACCTTGCTGAGGTCCAGATAGGCTGTGTGGACCACCTTGCCCATGTTCACGGCTCTGGAGACTGTGACGTAGGGATTAATGCCAAGCTTAGTAAGTTTATCTATGATTCCAGAGTGGGGGATGGTGTTGAAGGCCTTGGTGAGGTCCAGATAGGCTGTGTGGACCACCTTACCCTTGTCCACAGCTCTGGAGACTGATTTGAAGAAGTCAATCAGGTTCAGGAGACAAAATCAGCCCTTCACGAACCCAAACTGCATGGGTTCCAGTGTTTGAAGGTTGCCAATGTGTTTGTTTATAAGTTCCATGATAATATGTTCCATGGCCTTGCAGATCAGGCTCGTAAGACTGAATGTGTGGTAGTTCCTGGGATCCAAGGTGGATCCCCCCTTGTTTAGTGGGATAACTGTAGTTGTGCACCACTCAGTGAGCACAAAGTCTGAGGTGAGGCTATGATTAAATATGACACTTGGTTGAGGTGCCAGCTCATTTTGTAGTTCATGTAGTACACAGCCTGGGATGTCATCTGGTCCCATGGATGCTGTATTCTTAGCTTTGGAGAGTGTGTTTTTTAGCTGTGTGGCCATTATTA